>NW_015394173.1:7387-12554 GCF_001527695.2 Protobothrops mucrosquamatus
AACTAATCAAGGAGAGAAGCAACCTAGAACTAAGGAGAAACTTCCTGACAGTTAGAACAATTAACCAGTGGAACAACCTGCCTCCAGAAGTGGTGAATGCTCCAACACTGGAAGTTTTTAAGAAGAGACTGGACAGCCATTTGTCTGAAATGGTATAGGGTTTCCTGCTTGAGCAGGGGGTTGGACTAGATGACCTCCAGGTCCCTTCCAACTTTATTATTATTATTATTATTATTATTATTATTATTATTATTATTATTATTATTATTATTATTATTATTATTATTATTATTATTATTACTACTACTACTACTACTACTACTACTACTACTACTTCTACTACTACTACTATTATTATTATTATTATATTGCTAAATTTAAATTTTAAATTTAAAACTGAATTTAACAATTTGTCCAAACGAGCAACTGCAAACTGTGAGTTTCAGAAGCTAAGGCAAGACACTCAATTTTAGTTAAGAACTTTCTGAAGCCCTGAATAATATCAGAAAATACAAGACAGTGTTGTGTGGTAATTCAATAGAGATTATAGAAATTGAGGCAAGAAACCAATAAGAGAGGAAGATGGTTTCATGGCTTTTATTAACCTTTGCCACCATCCAGTGTCTCTTTTCCAACAGCTTGGAGCCCATGCAAATAGGAATAATGAAGAAAGGAAATAAACAATGAAGTGAAAACTTATATTGTGTTTTTACTCTGATGCATTAAGGCACAATACTTGCTCCAGTAATGTTTCTTCTTATAATTGTCTAGAAAGTATCACACTATGATAAATATACTTTGCTACAAAGTATACAAAGACCATTACAAAAACAATGTATTTGGAAATTCCCACTCACACTTCCAAGAACTCCATGGGAGATGAGTGTGGGGAAGGGCAATATCTGTTACAAGCAATTGCATTTTAAAGGTAAAGGTAAAGAGATCCCCTGTCCAATTGTGTCCAACTCTAGAGGGTGGCGCTCATCATCTCCATTGCTTAGTTGAGGGAGCCAGCATTGTCTGAAGACATTTCCATGTTTATGTGGCCAGTCTGACTATATGTCAAAGGAATGGTACCCACGTATCTACTTGCATTTACATGCTTTTTAACTGCTAAGTGGGCAGGATCTGGGCAAGTAACAAGAGCTCACTCCATCGCATATTACTTGGGTCTTGAGCTCAGGCTATCAGCTTTCCAGCTTACAAACTCAGCATCTTTAACCACTGAGCCATTGTACCCATGCAATTACATTTTTGTATTTTATAATCTCATTAATCTTTGGACCACTATGAATTAAGAAATCCATCTCTTAACTGTTTTGAATTCTGGAGTGACTGACCATTTGATCTCTTCAGAATATGTAGATGGATTCTATAGGTGGATTCTACAAACATTAATTCCATATTTACTGTATGAGGTAGGCACCTCATACAGTAAATATTTTTTCAGTGTTTTCTGGACATTTCCTATTTGTGAAGAAGATGCATCCTTGATTTTTCAGAGAACATAAGGCCACCAACTCAATTCAAAAGAGGGATGCCAATTTAAATGGCTTACTTAAAAGCAAGCTGCTATTAAACCCTTTAAATCTATTATAATCCTAGCCATTATTCAAACATCTGAGTCCCAAGTACATTATTATTGTGCAATCTGATAATATCTAGTTTGCTTTATTATCTGTTTTTCTCCAATCTTCAATGGATTAGGTGAGTGGGGCAAGGGAGTGGATGTCTTACCTTGTGTCTTTTACTTCAAACTCCTTCTCTTGGTTGAACAGAAAGTTTGCATTTTCAATAAATAATTGCTGTCAATGAAAGCAATATTTTAGCAATGTATAAAAGGTACAGATTTTCCCTTAGTGGGTGTCATGAAAAAAAATACTTCACCTATGTGTCTGACAGGGAAGAATTATGCCAGGCGTCCTTTGCCTGCATGCCTAAATTTGATATTCCATGACCATTTCCTCAAGCTATGATCTAGAAACTTCTGAGACATATCTAAATTTTGAGAAACTCAAAATAATTGGTATTAGGTGTGTTAGATATAAGCTGTGCAAAGAGGAATATTTGGCATTCAAAATTATGTCACAATATCTGAGCTAAATTAAAGTATGTTCTAGGACTTCTAAAGTCATCTGTTTCCTGATTTTGTTCACCATGAAGGGCTGACAATAATATTTAGTTATTTGAGCTGAAGTGGTGAATTCTAATCTTCTTAAATTCACTTATTCAGCTTAGTAGATTTAATTTCTACTATGACCGTTTCAATTTCTCCTTGGCTCTTGTTCTCACATCGCATGTTGTTATTGCTCGTGTCCTTTTAAATAAATAAAACAACCTCCTAGTTCCATATACGAATGATCAGTGACCATACTTCCTTGTGCTTTTAGTCTTGTTGGTTGTATGATCTCTTCCAAATCTATTTGTTAAAGTTCTGTGGCCTTTAAAAGCAAGTAAATGAACATGTCATAGAGTATGCAGCAATAATTTTGGATGGACGGATACATAATATTAAATTAATGCAATGTAGCTACTTTAAAAATTAACAGACACAACTTCCTTACCTAGGTAATGCTTTACCTAGGAGGTCAAGGCATTAATATCTGCTGTAAGATGTATAAGGCACTTTTTCATAAGCTTATTGTCAAATCAGCAAATGTAAATAATACAAATGCAATTAAATAAATAATGTGAATAATGGGTGGCAACTAAATACTTGTTTGCATAGTTGCCTGTGATTTACACCTGAATTACTTCTTATTCTTCATTAGAAATAATTATGCCATGTGCATGCTACTATAACCTTAATTAAAATAAGTTCTGCAACAACCAAGGGGTAGTATAATAACCAATTCATGGTAATATAAGGTATAATGGTGCCCATTGGAGAATAAAGTAATTGTTTCATGCTGGTCTGTCAAAATATATTTCAAGAGGTCTTAACACAGGCATGTCAAACTCACGACGTCATGTGACGTCGCGTGACGTATCGGAGCTTTTTCACCATTGCCGGCAATGGGGTGTGTGCGGCTTTGGTATGATGAAACCGGCCCATAGGCTGGCAGTTTGACGCCCCTGTCTTAACAAGTTTCTGAATAGCAAAAAACAAAATTAAAAACAAAACCTGCAAACCTATGAAAATAAATTCTGATAAATCTAGTGATCTATATTAGAAAATGTCCAAATAGAGAATTATTGAAAAGTGTAAGGCACTAATACATTCACTATTCTTGAAACTGGATACAACATATGAATTTGTATCATAACAGTAAAAGAAAGAGATGAAATTGTTAAATGTATTTGAAAATGGTATATTTGACTTTGGAAGTGAATGGCACATTTGACTTCAATCCCGTTTATGTGCATAAATTTCAGTGGGTTCAATGAATTCTTTGAAAGTCAGATGTGACTAAAATTTATTAAGTGATTACTATAGTTATTAAACATGAATAATTTTATATGGACCAGAAATAATGTTGGAGTTCTATTTGGGATGAAAACTCAAGTTAGACATTTGTATGAGAATGTTAGAGTTATGCTAAACAATATAATTAAAAAAAATCTATATAGAAAAATGATAAAATAAAATAATAAATGAAGTAAAGACATTAAAAATGCTAGGCCTGTAAATGTATAAAATATAATTGGAGATAAAATATGGTTTTGGTATGAGATGCTTATGAAATAATTTTTATATGATTTTTATCCCACTGTTTTTTAACATACTGTATATGACTAATAATTGAAAATATGTCATTATTGTTCCTGTATACAGAAAAAAAAATAGCAACAATAAATACATAAACTACAGGGTAATTGATTTATGAAAAGTGCCTAGGCAAGTGTTTGGTGGAATTATGACTGAAAGGGTAAAAGAAGTGACAAAACACAGGAAGGACAATGTGCTTTATATTGTATAAGGGAATGTGAAGGCCAGATTTTTTCTCTTCAGCAAAATATTGTTGACAGAGTGAAGCTATGAATGCTAAAAAGGCAGTATACTCTACATTTATTAATATAGAGAAAGGTTATAATAAAATGTGTGCACCTGAATTATGTCATCCTTTGCTCAAGGTTAGTTGATGAATACACCAAGAGTAGTAAATGATGGAAGAAAAACATGTGTCTTAGTAAAAAGAATAGGAATTGAATTGTTCAACATTGAACAGGGACTGAGATGTTAGCTCTATGAGGTAAACAGAAAACAGAAGCAGGACTTCTAACTCTATTGTAAGGCTACATTAAGAGAATTTTAAAAATCTGAAAGTATCCGTTCCCTCCTTTCCTTTTACTCTCTGTAAAACTAGTGCAGGTTTCTTTTGAAATGTTTCTCATGTCCTCTCCTTCTGAGCAGAGATATCTTTTTGACCTGATTGTCCAGTCTGTGGCTCTTCCTCCTGTATCCCAAGATCATTCTCCATATTATTACATTACATAAATATGTGTTGTCCCCTTTCTTATTTAACATATGTATTGTAAATGTAAATGTAAAAGGTTATATTAATTGCAGAACTAAGTGAGCATGCATGCTGAATGACTACAGCATTGAAGGGACATGGAATATGGATCTGAAAACTAATGAAGTCTGAGGAAAATAAATGATACTGGAAGAAGTAGATTACCTAATTTATATTAGTAAATATTTACTAATACAGAAAGAAAATTCTCCCCAGTCAATTGTTTTATTATATTATTAAATATGAATTATATATTACAGAATATAGGGATGATAGCTGATTACAGTGTTATTTATACAATAGAAACTAGAAGTTAATGTTTTGATGATTAGAAAAATTGAACTTTTAAATATGACAAAAAAGGTTATATCAATTTTAAATGTAATTTCTAATGTGTTAATGAATATAAGATTGCTTAAATTATATAATTAATGCTAAATATAATGTTGAAAAGTAGTTCTAAAATGCACTGAATTGTTTTATAATCAAAGAAAAGTTTTGTTCTGAAAAGGAAAAAAATGAGATAAGTAAATGGCAGTAGAAAAATAGGTGGTAAAATATTATTTGTTGTAAGAAATGATTGAAAGCTTGGTGGCAATAAATAAAGGTTGTGCTTTATAAAATGCTTTTGCCTGCATTGTTATATAGAAGTGAGAATTGGATGTATCAGGGGAAATACGCTATACAAGTTTCTAAGAGTTGTTAGATTG
>NW_015394174.1:0-1980 GCF_001527695.2 Protobothrops mucrosquamatus
ACTTATTGTGATTATTAGGTGCTGATTCCTGCTTGTCTGGTGTTGGTGTGTAAGCATGCAATAAAGGAGGATGAACCCAGGCCTGTTTTCTCCATTATTTGATCTTTGGTTATTTCTTTTGAATGTTTCATAATTAGAATCACTTCTATATGTCAACTGATTGTCAGAGTGCCAAGTATCTAGGAATTCTCTTGCATTCAGCTTTCCAGCTGAAATTATGGTTGAACTTGTCCATGTGCTGTGAAATTAACAGATTTTCATATCATAAGACTGCCAACTGATGTTCATAGGTGTATTCTGCCAAACTTCTACCTGCTCATTGTACATATTAGTTTTCACATTGCATTTATATTGTTTGTTGTAAATGACTTTCTGATTTGTCTTCTGGATTTTTGAGCTAGTTTAGGACAGTTTGCGGGGGATTTTGCTGTTTTGTGGCTTAAGCGATGACAAGAGGTTGCAGTAACTTGTTGGTGATTTCTGAGATGTTTGTAAGGTAAGGAAATGTTATCTTCCTCAAAGGTGGTGAATGTTGTGCTACAGTTGGTTGTGTGGATAGTCTTTTTTTATAAAGTTATGTGAGATTTAATAGTTACGATGAGACAATTCTAAATGACAGAGAGTGCTCTAAAGTTATGCTATACAAATGCTTCCATACACAAAACTTCCTAACATTATCACTGAACAGACCTCTGCCTAATGTCCTTCATTATTATAACACGATAATTTTATTTCTTGTTCTATTTATCACAGAAAACTTTCCCTTGCACCAGCAAGCCACCCAAAAGCAATTTACACAAAGAGGAACAGACAGCACTACTTAACCTGAAAGAAGACACCAGCATAATAATCCTACCAGCAGACAAGGGCAACGCCACAGTGGTTATGAACACTTCTGACTACCAAACCAAATTAACCAACCTACTCCAAGACTCCACATACAAACCCCTAAACACAGATCCCACCACCTACCTGGAAAAAACCACTAGATCCAAAATAAAAGCCTCCCCCATCAGCGAAGAGATCCAGCAAAGAATTATTCCCAGAGAAAAATCATCCAAATGCCCTAAGCTCTATGGTCTCCCCAAGATACACAAAGAAGGAACCCCACTTAGACCCATAGTCAGCTCCATAGGCTCACCTCTACAAAACCTAGCCAAATTTCTCACCAAACAACTACAGCCCTATGCAGAATCCATCACTTCACACATAAAAAACTCATTCCAATTCATAGAGATCATAAAGAAACGACCTATTTGTGAGCTTTGATGTCATTTCCCTCTTCACCCAAGTGCCAATCAAAGAAGCCTTGACAGCTATCCAAAACAAATATAACCCCCCCAAGCACATCCTAGATCTGACCAACCACTGCCTATCCAACACATACTTCATCTATAATGGACAAAAATACAAACAAATAAAAGGAGCACCCATGGGATCACCCCTCTCACCTGTCATTGCAAACCTCTACATGGAACACTTTGAAACCCAAGCTCTAGAAAAATCTGATCACAAACCCAAACTCTGTCTCAGATACGTAGACGACACCTTCATAATCTGGCCACATGGGAAAGAAAAATTAGACAACTTCCTCACACACCTCAACAGCCTATACCCCAAAATACAGTTCACCATGGAAACAGAAGCTAACAACCAACTTCCCTTTCTGGATGTCTTAGTCTACAAGAAATCCAACGGCTCCCTAGGACACACCATCTACCAGAAGAAAACACATGCAAACCGCTATCTGCACGCACTCTCACACCACCACCCAGCACAGATCAACTCTGTAGCCAAGACACTCATCTCAAGAACAAAACGCTTAGCTGACGAAAAACACCTAAAAACCGAACTACACACTCTCACTAACGTACTAACATCCAACGGATTCCAAAGAAATAAGATTACCAACCTAATCCAAAAAGAAACCCCCACTAAAATCCAAGACAGAGAACAAGAAAACGGCAAAGCCCTCCTCCC
>NW_015394174.1:3447-6988 GCF_001527695.2 Protobothrops mucrosquamatus
GTACTAACATCCAACGGATTCCAAAGAAATAAGATTACCAACCTAATCCAAAAAGAAACCCCCACTAAAATCCAAGACAGAGAACAAGAAAACGGCAAAGCCCTCCTCCCATACATAAAAGGCACCACAGACAGAATCAGCAAGATCCTCCACAAACACAACATCAAGACAGCATTCTGCACAAACCGAAAAATATCCATCATCCTAAGAAACCCCAAAGACAAAATTGAGTTAGAAAATCAAGGAGTATATGAAATCCCATGCACCACCTGCCCCACCACATACATCAGACAAACCAACAGAAGAATAAGTGCACACATTGAAGAACACAAGAACTCAGTCAAAAAAGAGGAACCAACTTCTTTCCTGGTCCAACATCTTAAAGCCACAGGACATAAAATTGACTTTAAAAAGACAAGAACTATCGCCAAAACTGAACACTTTAACAACAGAATAATCAGAGAAGCCATCAAGATAGAAAAACGCCCACACAGCATGAATAAACGAGATGATACCTCCCACCTACCTGCCATTTGGAAACCCGGCCTTATTGACAAACGATTCCCTAACACAAAGAATGACACTAGACCCACACTCACAAAAACCACACAGGATGTCACCACCACACATCCACGCAAAAAACAAACCCAAACACACACTGATGATGAGGCACGACCACAAACCAGAAGCCAGACCACAGCTGCATCATTAGCCATTTTAAACCCCTCCAATCCATACATAAAGCAAACTGACACCCACCATGAAGATATGGCATGACCACGAATGTGAAGCCAAACAACAGCAATGCAGCTCTCAATCTCAAATCCCCCTGCAACTCAAACTAATCCGAGCACAACAAAGCCCCCACCCAAAAAGAACACACACCCATCCAATCAGAGCACAGCCAACCCCCCATCCAATCAGAGCACAGCCAAGCCCCTAACCAATCAGAACACACCTCCACCCAATCAGAACACAGCCAAGCTCCCACCCAATTAGTTCATACCCCCACTGGCAGTTAAAAGGAAGAAACAGCTGCGATCACACATTTCTCCTAGAAGCACGAAGCCGAAAACACCAGCCTGAAGATGACGAATGGGACTTCGTCGAAACGTCGCCAAGACACTTCCAATTTTACGCGGGAGAAAACCCGATTAACCAAAGACCTACATACAAACACCCGCAAAAACCTCTATTCATATAATATTATTATCATAATATTCATGAAAAAATACATCAGAAAAATATACATAAGAAACAGGCAAAAAATGTGGATTTTACCACATTTATTTGACTGAACACAAATGGGAAATTGCTATCATTTCTGGTTTGTTTGTTTGTTTTTTGGAAGTTTTAAATCCAGGATGACACAGTTACCTTTATTTTGATGCAAATCATTTTAGTCTCTTTCCTTTCTGTTTCAAGGCCAGAAGCCAAGAATTAGAAAGAATTAAGAAAAATAATGTAATTAAATCCTACCAATCATGTTCCAAGCCCCCGGATTTGTAAAGTCCTCTTTGCTACAGTAATGAGTTCTAAAAATACAGAGCAAAAGTCATTGGCTGTGAGATAGATGTCCATTAGGTCGGCTGCTGATTATTTATCCTGCATAAAGAAATGAAAAGAAATCTATGGCCTTAGTCTGAACTCAACATAATGTGAAGAAAGTCCAGCGAGAGAGCAAATAAGACCAATGAACTGCTGCCAGAAGTACCCGGCAAATGTTTCCTATTCTTCTATATAATAGCTTGTTGCTTTGCAAATCCTACACTTACTCAGTTTTCACTGGGTTGACCTGCTCCTAACCTTGGCTGGTTTTTCTTTATTTTGTTTGGAGTGTTGTGCTTTCAAGGAATCTATATGGTTGGATCTCAGACAATTTAGTTTGATGGGCATGTTTGGCATTCAGAGAATGTTCCATGGCCAGTCACACAAAATAACTCCCATAATGGTATACTTTGCCACAAAGTATACCATTACTTTGTGGCAAAGTAATTCCTCTCTCTCAAAACAAAGATAATGAGGATGTTCCCCATTACCCTTCCTATCATTCCAGTGTGACCATTATCATCTCAGCTTTGTTGTTGTTCTTGTTTCACCAAAGACTGCAGAAAAGCTATTCACCACTCACCCTTCGTTTTCTAAGAAAGTTTCTGGAGTCCATGTGAGGCCCAAAGACATCCTTGGAAATCAGTGCTCTGTTTTGTAGGTTACTAGCTTCCCTTTTTAAAAATATAAATGAATCTAAGAATCACCAATAAACTTTGCTTGTATTAAAATGGAATGATTAAAAATTATATTTGAATCTGTACTTTTCTCATTGGTTGATATGGGTGTTTCCTGTGTTTTAAAAAACTTGATTGTTATGAAGATATGTTTAATGTGTTCTTTTTTAAAAAAAAAAACCCTCAACTTTCAGTATGAGGTTATAGCAAACATCATTTCATGACAGAGAAAAATAAATTCTCAATTCATTTTATGTTAAGAGAGAGAAAGAAATCATTTTGACATTAACCTAGAAAGCCTAATTCAGTTCTTCTACTTACCATAAGTATTTAGGCAATATTCTTAGTTCTTAAAGTTCTAAAACTCCTGGGCAGTTCTAGAGTAGTCTGCTAATGTTATGTGAAACTGAACATAACTCAAGTTCCAAATAGTAGCTAAGAAAATCTTAGGTCACAAGACAGCTTCCTAAAATAAACTAATATGGAATTGATTGTGGATCATGCAGCTACTTTGTATTCTGCAGGGTTAAAGGTTAGATCTAGGAAGAGTTGTTTTTCATTTGTAAATTTCTAGATTCTTCCTCCTTGACCTCATTTGCAATAGCATCTACTGTACTTCAGGGCAGGGCTGGTTCTCAAGGAATTCATTGATCAAGAAAAGAAATTGGAATGATATTGTGGCTTGGAGTATTCTAAGGAAGGCTACGCTGACAATAGAAACTGCCTGCTCCGGGGCTGTTTTTTGTTCTCTCATGAAAAGCCACATGTTAAGAGGGTGTTAATAGACATTGCATTACCAAGCTATTTTTCAGATGTTTTTCATATGTTTTAACCTCATCGGCTTTGCAAATTCCTTTCAGCCAAGAAATAGGAACTAGATTCCAAGTAAAACCCAAGTAAAATCCTTAGGAACAATTTCCTCTAATATTCAAGAAGCAGGTACTCTTTTATTTATTTATTTATTCAATTCAATTTTTATCCCGCCCTTCTCCTTACGGACTCAGGGCGGCTGACAGCCTTATAAAACAGATACAACAATAAATACCCAATTGGATAATAAAGCATTTTTCTAATTGCTCTGGAATGGTAATCGCATACATTTTGTAATATTTCTATGAATCGGTTCAACAATTTTAATTTAAAGTGTAGATTTTCTGAAACATACACATTAACAAGGTTCGCGTGCAGCCATCTGCTAGACCTACAAATTTTCATATGCTGCTCTTCTGATATTAAGCTAACATGATTTGAGTAGAAGAATAAGGGAGCATGGGAAAGTTTTATAAAGTCATGTTTAATTATATCAATAATAAATA
>NW_015394174.1:7467-12554 GCF_001527695.2 Protobothrops mucrosquamatus
CTGTTAGAGGTCATTTCACAGCATATGTATTTTATAAAACTTTATGAAAGTATTGTAGAAAAAAACAAAAGTATTCACCAATAAACTTTCTTTGTATTATTCTGGAATGATACATTAAAACATGATATTTGAGTCTGCACTTTTCTCATCAGTTTGATGTGGGTGTTTCCTGTTTTTAAGAAACTTGATTGTTATGAAGATTTGTTTAATGTGTTCTTTTTTTAAAAAAAAACCTTGTAATTTTCAGTATGGGGTTACAGCAAACATCATTTCATGACAGAGAAAAATAGATTCACAATCTGTTCTATGCTGAGAGAGAAAAAGAAATAGTGTTGACTATCTGGCTGAATTATTCTACCTACCATAAGTATTTATGCAATATTATTATGATAATTCCAAAATTCTGAAAGATCAGATTGTTTTGGCATCTATGTTAGTAACCATTACAAGAAAGCTAATTAATCTCTATTGCATTGATTGGATGGTCATCCGGCGAAGAAAGTCTTATTTATAGTTCTGGCCTACAAAAAAGAGACCCAGGTTCAAATCTGTTCTCAACCATTCACTGGGTGACTTTTAACCCAGTCATTCTCTTAGCCCAGCCTACTTCACAAGGTTGTTGTTGCAGAGAAAAATAGGAAGGAACAGTCTTATATACAACTCCTTGAGCTCTTGAATGAAGGCGGAGATATTCATCTAATAAACCAATAAATCCCTAAAGCAAAGCTCCTTCCTCAAAAAATGACTCATAGAGATCTTGGTATGTACTGTATATCTATCTGTCATAACAAACGTTATGTGGACATTTCAACTTAAAAATGTTAACAGGAATGTAGCTCTAAATCTGTATTATCATGCCAGGAAAAATGGAACTATTTTCACATTTCAGCTACCTAATGGACTAGCTACACATTTTCCTTTGTCTTGCAGATGACCTGAAAGCACACATACTCCTGCTTGCTTGCTAATGCAATTGTGTTCTGTTGGCTAATTCATGGCACTCAATGGGGAATCCTGCAGAAGGGCAAAGATAGATGCTGATTTCTTGGAAGCAATCTTTGCTCATTTTTATATTGTTATTTTTTTTTTCTGTGGTTCTGTAACAGCTGCAAAACATGAGAGATATCAATATAATATGAAACAATATTGCTGCCCAAGGTAGAAAAAATAGGAAGTGATGATGCTCTTGGGGAAAATCTTGTTTGCCTCTTCTGTAATTTAAAGGAGAATGGTGAACTCTATGGCTGGATGTGAACACAGAGGTAAAAGAGGGGAGGAAGCGGGGCAGATATCAGTTATTCATCACTGGAAAAAGGATAGTCTTGCCTTTTCTCTTTGAGGCCTTGAGTGATGTATGTTTTCATTTTTATTTATTTATTGGATTCATAGAACTGCCCAATTCAAACAGCGTGATTCTAGGTAATGTACTGCAGAAATACAAACAAGCACCAAAATATACCCTATCTATAAAATGGTGACCAAAGAAAATAATGAAAACAACCCAAAGGGACTCATTTGACCTTTATCAGGGAAGTCTGATAAAAAGGAACAAAAAACAAATTGGCAGAATCTGTTGTCAACAATTTTAAAGTTACCATTTCTTATTGGGATGACAGATGAAATAGGATGTGTGTCTAACAAAGGACAATCTGTCTCTCTCTCTCTCTCTCTCTCTCACACACACACACACACACACACACACACACACACGAGTGCATGCACACATGAACGCATGCACACACACACACACACACACACGCACACACAAACACACCAATCCAACCTTATAAAACTTTTACATTAGAATTGGTTATGGATCATTTTAAAGCTTGATCTGATTTGCTTGCTTTGATTTATCTCTTTGTTCACCCTTTTCCCCACAAAAAGCAGCCCTATGAAGAAGATGGGGCTGAGAAAATGTGATCCAAGTTACCTATTGAGTTTCCATGGCTGAAAGTGGACTTGAAGCTGAACTTTCCCAATCCATACCTACTTATCTATGGAGAGAGAGAGAGAGAGACAGACACACACACACACACACAGAGAGAGAGAGAGAGAGAGAGAGAGAGAGAGAGAGAGAGAGAGAGAGAGAGAGAGAGAGAAACTAGCTATATCTTTATATATTTTTTCTGTCTTTGACTTTTTTTCTTTCATTTCTTTTCTATTTACTTCTCACTCTTCCTTTACTTTTTTCTTTAAATTTGCATTGTGTTTTATTTTATAAAAAAGCTTCTTTAATAAACATTTTTTTTTAAAAAAAAAAAAGTCCAACCTGGCTGCTATTATCACAATTGCTGACTGCAAATTCTACAGTTTAATTTGTGCTAAAAGAAAAAAGCATTTCATTCTCTCTGTCCTGAATCTTCTTGCAGTTAGTTTCAATTGACTGGTACTACTGCCAATATTTCCTGGACTAATATTGCATCAAATTTGTCTCCAACTACTTCATGTGAAACATTTATTGCATCATTTTCTCTTGTTCATCACTCTTTCATGTTAAACAATAGATTTTACTAAAACTTAGCTGGTTATGTATTGAATGTTCTTATGACAATAACAATCCAGATTAGAAGGGAAAAACTGATTTAGAGTATGGATATACATGCACATTGCACCTATACATTTAAAAGAAAACAGCTGTGAATTTTCTGGGCTCATCTCACTGGAAAAGAAAGATTGGATTTTAAAAGGGGCCAGCAGGTACCATGTGTGTGTCTACACGTGGGCAAAGTCAACACTTCCTCTTTCTATCCAGATTGCTGCATAGCCTTAAATATAGCGTGAATTTAGGCTGGCCTAATCTGATGGGAAAAGCCATAAGAATTAAGAATTTCCTCATTCTTCTTGACCATGGAGGTTCTCAGTGGTGACTTATGATAGCCAGGAAGCATTTTCACGATTCGTATTGCTAATCAAAATTTTAATCAAACAAAGCAGAAAGTCTACCTGAACCAAAATTGAAAAATTAGCTGACATTTGATTAAGAATGGCAAATATACATATAGGTTTCTAGCCCTATCCAAGAAAGGGAGATGGGCAGTTCAGAAATGTGATAGATAGATAGATAGATAGATAGATAGATAGATAGATAGATAGATAGATAGATAGATAGATAGATAGATAGATAGATAGATAGATAGATAGATAGATAGATAGATAGACGGACGGACGGACGGACGGACGGACGGACGGACGGACGGACGGACGGACGGACGGACGGACGGACGGATAGATGGATAGATAGATGGATGGATGGATGGATGGATGGATGGATGGATGGATGGACGGACGGACGGACAGACGGACAGATGGATGAACAGAGATTGTCCTTGACTTAAGATCACAACTGAGTCCAAAATTTCTGTTGCTAAGCAAGGCAGTTTTTAAATGAGTTATGGCCCATGTTCTGATCTTTTTTGCCACAGTTGTTAAATGAATCACTGCAGTTGTTAAGTGAATCATGAGGTTGTTAAGTGAATCTGACTTCCCTCATTGAGTTTGCTTGTCAGAAGATCACAAAAGGTGATCAAATGACTCCAGGACACTGCAACCATCATAAATATGAGTCAGTTGTCAAGCGTCTTAATTTTGATCACTTGACCATGAGGAATGCTGCAACAGTTATGTCATGAGAGCCTGTCATAAATCATTTTTTTCAGTGCCATTGGAACTTCAAACTGTCACTAAACAAATGGTTGTAAGTCAAGGACTACCTGCAAATAAATATACCATAACATACTGTATTATCTGTTCTTTGTTGTAACATAAATATAGCATTGATTTTGTACATTACCTTGGATTTATGTTAGAAAATACATAAAAGTAAATAAATATGCACAGTAAGTTTATCACTAAAAGATACAATACATTAAGAATTCTTTAGAATCTGTAAATGCCACTGAGGTTTTTGGCACTGTAAACCCAGTGAGGTGTTTTTTTTCATTTACAATATTTTAATGCCAATCTCCTCTTTACTGTCTCAGTGTGAGTATAGTAGGGCCCAGATCAAAAGAAAAAAAATTATAGAGAAATAATAGAATCACAGAATATGGAAGTACTATTCCATGGGCACACATTTTTGAGATTGAAATTATTGGTTTATTCTGAGCTTTTCCAGTCAAACTTTGTTAAACTCTCCAACCCATCTGAATCCAGTTTCAAAAGGAGAATATTTGTAGCTCAGGGTTGAAATGAGGGGTCCTTGGTGCTCTCTGTGCTTGGTTGGTTTTGTTTTTTGGTTTGTTTGTTTGTTTGTTTTTTGCAGATGTTTCATTATCCAAATTAGGTAATATCATTAGTGCTAGTGACTAACACTGATGATGTACCTAGTTTGGGTAATGAAACATCTGCAAGGAAACAACCGATCTCAGAGAGCACAAAGGACCCCTGAATCCAGTTTAAAACACATCCAGAATAATTTTCAGATATATCTGGATAACAGAATAATGTGAACATATGTATACATTTTCAATCTTAGTTCTTAGAGAGAGACCAATATTAGATAATCATAGGAAAAGCTGAGCTTAGAGAACTGCAAATGGTAAAGGAGTCAGTGCTCACTCAAAAATTAATAGCCAATTACTTTATTTTGCTTCAGTATTTGCACCCTTTTTCACAAAATGATATGCTTTCTTCTGTATTTATATGCATACTCTGGTGATAATGCATCCTAATTCTAGCACAGCATCAGTTATCCTTAGGATTTCTGCAGTAATCTTGCTATGACAGGATCCAAGGAGATAGGAAGCTGGGTGAGTTAAGAATTTCCACCTGCACAATCAGGGACCCATGATTGTTTCTGAGGCAACATCCATTGCCTTGCAATAGCATCTCCTGACTGACTCACAGACACAAAAGAAATACATTGAAATGGCTTGCAATTTCCAGTTTTGATCTTGCTCAAGTACCAGGACTCTGCCTTTGTCTGAAAGCGCTCTATTATTTCTTTAAGTAAACATTACAATTTTAGCACCTGCACATTTCTGCAAAGTATGCTTTCAGCCAATACAGCCTAAGGCATAAGGATCTTCAGTGAATAATGGGATTGGTCCAATGGTTCCTAAAACACCCAGTGCTAGGAGATAGTC
>NW_015394175.1:0-9772 GCF_001527695.2 Protobothrops mucrosquamatus
GCCGGCCTTTTGACTCTGGGCCTGATGTCCTCTCTGTTGTGGACCAGGGTTCTGGGAGACCAAGTTCGACCCCCTCCTGACGGAACCAAGCCTGTTCCACCTGGACAAGGAGACTGCGGTCTCCGTGGAGATGATGAAGCGACACATCTTCCCCCTGAGCTGGTTCACAATGGAGTCCCCGGAGGTCAAGGTAGAGGGGTGGCAGGCGGGCGAGGGGGGGAAGGAGACCCCGGATGTCAACTGTCCCAACTTGGCCAGTTAGGAAAGAAAGACTCCTGGTCCCTGATTAGCCCAAAGTAGACTTTACTAAAGCCAAAGTGGTTACAGAAGAAGCAAAGCTGGATCTGAGATTTTTGCACGCAAAGATACGGTTAGCTTTCCCTTGTTCCAGGCCAACCCCTTGTTATCAGTCACTGGCCAATGAGGTGTTAACGAATCATTTGGGAAATGGTCCCCGTCTTTGCCACTGGGGCTGCACATTCTTTTGGTGTGACCTTGAGACGTGTGTCTGTGTGTCCGTGTGCTTCCCACGGGACCGTCTGCTTGGTTTCACTTCCTCCGAGCCAACTCCATGTCTGCCCATCCCCCACTGCTCCCTCCCCCCATTACTGATGACAGGCTGCCATCTTGCCATCCGTAGCTTAGCAGAAGGGCAGCCATGACACCGGGTGCTTTTGCATTCACTCGCCCCGCCAGGAGGCCTCAGGGAGGCTCCGGTGGCTTCTGTGAGAGGGGGCCACCCACAGGCTCCCGTGATTGTGCCAGCCTCGTGGCTCTTGCCCTTCCCAGACCCTCCTCTGCCCTTTCCTCCAGGTTGCCAAGTTCCCCTTTAAAGGCAACACCTCCTTCGTGGCCATCGTCCCCAGCCTCTACCAGCAGAAGAACCTCTCCCAGGTTCTGTCTGAGGTCCTCCAGCACAACCTGCAGGCGTCGTTCCCCGAGGAGATGCCCACGAGGGTGAAGATGCCGAAGCTGGACTTAGAGGACCACACGGAGCTCAATGAGGTCTTAACTCGGTTAGGTGAGAGACACAGACGGGGCGGAAGGCCTGCAATTCTCGCCCACCTGCCCAGCTTCTTCGTGCTATCTATGTTCACTTTCCATCCAGAGTCGTCTCCTCCTCCTCCTCCTCCTCCCCCTCCTCCTCCTCCTCCTCCTCCTCCTCCTCCTCCTCCTCCCTCTCCCTCCAAGCACCCTGTCCAGAAGAAGGAGATGAGCTGGTAGCTTCTGCAGGTAAAGCCCCATTTGGGTCCCCCAAGCACCTCCAGCCTGGAGAAGCTGCAAGACCTGGGGTGGATCCTCTCCCGACAGGCCGCCTGGCCCAGCCCAGCAGCAGAGCCTGAGGGGCAAGCAGCCCCCAACGATGGGCAAGGAGCTGCTCCCACTTCAGTTGTGGTCCCCTCTCTTCCCTCCAGGTCTCGGTGAGCTGTTTTCTGCCCCAGACCTCAGCCGCCTTGCCGAGGGGCCCCTCATGGTCTCCAGCGTCAAGCACCGGGCTGCCCTGGAGCTGGCCGAGGAAGGAGTGAAGGCGGCAGCAGCCACCAGCGTGGTCGCCTTCCGTTCTGCCTCACATTTCTACCTCGACAAGCCCTTCGCCTTCATGATCACAGAGGACATGACGAACATCCCCCTCTTCATGGGCACCATCTGGAATCCACGGCCGGGGGCTCCCCTGGAGAAGCATGTCCTGCCTGCTAATCGCACACGCTTCCGGATGCCCTGAAGGGCCTCAGAGCTGCCCCCCCAGTCCCAGGCAGTCTGGCCTTCCAGAAGACCCCTCCCAGTGGCTGCCCACCCAAGCGCATCACCCTCCCGACTGGCGTCTCAGGGCGGGAGGGTGATCCCAATCTTGAAAGGGAGACCGTGCCCCTTCCTTGCCCACTAGTGGGTCCTGGATGTGGATCCTGCACCTCAGCTTACTGGACACCTGGGCTCCCCTAGGCTCCCCATCCCCCCACTGGCCTGGCCTGCCCCCCCCACATTGATTTCCCTTGCCCCCCCCTTGGTAGTTTCCTTGGCAGCAGGCTGGAGGGATGCCTCCCCCTCCCCTTTAGTCAGACTGAACCCCTCTCTGTCCAAGAAGCCCCTCCCCAGTCCAAGCTGCACACAGGCCTAACCCCCTCCCTTGAAAGACCGCCCCCTGCCTCAAAAAGGATACAATGGCAATAATGGCACAACAACCCTGTGAGGTTGGAATGCAGACTAATTAACCGGCTGTCCTGAGAGGTCGTAACCCAATTCAAAATTCTCCTTCGTGCTTGTGGAAACATAGAGTGGATAAGATGCGCCATGGCACAGCTAAAGCCGAAACAAAGAGAGGATTCTTTTGAGCACTGAGAATTGGAAGGAAAATCATGCAAAATAAAACTGCAAATGTTGCGATGCCTTCGTCTCCTTCGCGTCCGGCAGCAGAGCTACGTAGCCTCCTCGGACAAGGGGGGGGCTCTCCCATCAGGAGAGGGGGGAGGGGATGGAGGTAGCCCTCAACTTAAACAATTGAGCCCCAAATTTCCACTGCTAAGTGAGACAGTTGTTAAGTGGGTTTTGCCCCCTTTTACGACCTTTCTTATCACAGTTGTTAAGTGAATCACTGCGGTTGTTAAGCTGCTCACGCAGTTGTTAAGTGCATCTGGCTTCCCCATTGACTCTTTTTGCCAGGAGGTCACAAAAGGGGATCGCAAGACCCTGGGACACTGTGACCGTCAGAAATACGAGTCGGTTGCCCAACGTCTGAATTCTGATCCCGTGACCAGGGAGATGCTGCAACCGTTGTGTGCAGAACGCTCATTAGTCACTGTTCTCAGCGCCATTGCAACCTTGAACAGTCACTAAACAAACGGTTGTAAATCAAGGACTACCTGGAGCCAGCAGAAAGGGGCGATGGAGAGAGGATCCGGTCTCCACGGGGCACGAAGGCCAGAACCCCCAAGTGACAGTGAACAGAGTCGGACCGGGGTCTGCAGGTCTATAGAAGCTCATCTTGGAGCATCTGGGGTGTGTGTGTGTGACCGTGGCTGAGAAGGAGGTTGAGAGAAACTCAGGAGCCGGAGGGGGAGGGGAGGGGAGGGAGGGAGCCCCTCCATCCCCTTTTTTTGGGAGTCGTGCTGGTAGGAACCTCCAGGTGCAAAGATGTCTCCTTTCTGAGGCGAGTCTGGCTCTTTCGTTCTCCCTGGACGGGATCCAGCATCCAGACCAGGGTCAGCAACTTTGGCAACTTTAAGCCTTGCGGACCCCAGAATCCCCCAGCCAGCTGTGCTCTAGAACAAGGTGCTGAGAGTGATAGTCCTTTGGCCCAGTCCAGAACTCTTATTTTCCACCGTGGGGAAGACAGCCGTGTACAACACCCACCCGGCCCCCCTCCTTCTTGGGGACAATAGCAACGTGGAGCTCCGGACAGGGCTGGGGGCTCTGGTCGTTAAGTGAACCCAGCTTCTCTCCCATTGACTTTGCTTGTCGGAAGGTGGCAAAAGGGGATCACGTGACCCCAGGACGCTGCGACCGTCGTAAATATGAATGAGTTGTCAAGCATCCAAATATAAATCATGTGAACGTGGGAAAGCTGCAACGGTCGTGAGTGTGAAAAACAGCCATGCCACTTTTTTCAATCCCATTGTAAGTTTAAATGGTCATGAAATGAACTGTTGTAAGTCGGGGACTGCCTGTAATTCTGCTCGTCCCTTGCGAGAGGCAGCGTCTCTGCCCCTGATCTCCCTTCAGGGCTGCCCTTCTCCAAGAGGCCGTCCTGGAGGCCCTTTCCCATGGGGAAATAGATGCATCTGCTGCCCCCCCCCATCCTGAGCCCCCCCTGGAGGACCAACGGGCTCCCCCTGGTGGACGGGGACAAACATGCTGGGGTCCAGCTCTGTCGTTCTCTCCAGAGGCAACCAGGCGCCCCCAGGAAGATCTTATGACAGGGACCCCCGAGGCCGCCTCATCCCGCAGCAGGAGATGAAGAATCAAGGCGGACTCTGCTCTTGGGGGCCCCTAAGCGACCCGCCTTCGCCTCACCCCGCCTGAGGGGGCACCTCTTGCACCCACGCCCAGGATTAGTGATCTGACTTTGGCCTACGCTGGACTGGGTCTCCCAGGGAGAAAGTCTGTCCGGGGCTGCTCCTGGGGACCCCAGCTCTGAAGGGAGAAACTGCAGCGAAATTCCTCCCTCCCTTCTCGAGGGAGGGCTCCAGGCTGCGGTCCAACAGGGGACGCTTGGCTATTTTTAGCGCAGGCCGTTTTTTTCCCTTCCTTTGTCAGTTCGGGTGGTGATTACTTCAGTAACCAGGTTTACCGTTTCTGTAAACCCAACCCTGACTGAAAGGGCCCAAGGCCTCTTCACGCCTCCAACTTTCTTAACCTGGCCACTTTCCCACTGAAAATATTTGGACAGCGTAGCAGCGCCAGGGAAGAGCGTTGCGCACCCACCCAGCCCCGGACTCTGACCAGCCCTCCTCGCTGGGCTGCGGCAGGCGGAGGGCCGGCTCGGAAAGAGGAGGCGGCTGCTTTAAGAGGAACCCCGCAAAGCTGTAACTTGAAGCCCGTCGCCCTCCCTGTGCCTGTTATAAACACCAGGCTCCCCTGCCCTGCGCCTACACCGCCCTGCGGCCGGCTGGAGAACGAGCGAGCGAGCGAGCGAGCGGTCCAGGTAAGGAGCGATTCTGCCTCCCTCGGGCGGGAGTCCACGCGTGTGCATGCAAGTGGGAGAGGCAGAGAGCTTGCACTAAGGAAACCGGTGTGTGTGTGTGTGTGTGTGTATGTGCGCGCACGCTGCCTTGGAGCCATCACAGTCTCTGGCCCTCAAAGCCAGGCTGGTGGGCAACCAGCCCATCTCTGCCACGTGCCCAGGCAAACCCCCTTCTGCTCAGCTGGCACACTGGGCCAGGGGCGGGCGCCTCCACTCTGCACCAAGCAGCCCATCTTGGGGAAGAGACTGGCTCTCTAACCTCTCTGCCCCCCCTGGCCATTTTCACCCTCGCTGAGCTCTTCAGGGTCCCCCGTTTTTTTTTATCAGAACAAAAGAGTTAGAAGGGACCTCGGAGGTCTTCTAGTCCAACCCCCTGCTCAGGCAGGAGAGTCTATTCCATTTCAGATTAAGTGGCTGTCCAATCTCACCCACAACCTCTGGAGGGAAGTCACCCCACTGATTAAATTGTTCTGTGGGGAAATTCCTCCTTAGTGCCAGGTTGCTTCTCTCCTCGATTCGTTTCCATCCGTTGCTTCTTGTCCTGCCCTCCGCTGCTCTGGAGAATAGGGTGTCCCTCTCGCCTTTGTGGCAGACCTTCAAATATTTTTTGGGACCCCCAAATTCCCCCCCCCCAGCCGAGGCTTTCTCCCCGAGAGAGGCAGTGTGGAGGAAGAGCCGAGGCTCGCTCACTCGCTGTCCTTGGGCTGCCTCCTGGCGTCCAGATCTGGGCTAATTGAACCCAGATGTTGAGGCTCACTCAAACCCAGCGGGACTCCAAGGAAAAATCTGGAAACTCTGGCCTGGTGATGGCAACCAGGACCAGACCAGGATTCCAAGCCTGCCTTGCCTGCCCCGAGCGAAGCCTGTACGGAGCAGCCCGGTCTGCCACGAGGGTGTATTCTGGGCCTGGGCTCTATTCCGCAGGATTTCGAGTCAGCTTCTCCTGTTGTTGGCAGCACCCGAGTTCCTTGGAAGCGTGTGCGGATCGGCCGCCCCAGGACGCTCCCCTGTAATTGCAGGCTTCTGGAGAGCTAACTGCTACTTCCACGCAACTCTGGTGGCGCCAGCTTGGAGGGCCAGGCCCTGGCTGAGGTTAGGCTTGGTCCCAATTCACCCTCTGCAAAAGGCAGCCAGATGTTAGCCAGAAATCAGCCCACCAGCCGGCCCCCTCCAGTCCAGAAAAGCCTCCGACAGGAAACGGGTGGGGGGGCGTTCTTGAGTGTGCCTCCCCCAACACTGCCTGGCCTGGGAAGCAGCCTGGAAGATGGAGACAAGCTAGGCCCGCTTGCCTACAGCTGCAGGAGAAGGGAGGCAGGGCTTCGAGGGAGGGCTCCCACCTTCCAAGGCAATTCTTACTCAGAACTCCAGTCTAGCCCCCCCCCACCTCCCCAATTAACAAATGTAAATTGCTCCTCTAAGAAAAGCACTCTGCAAACTCTGTTTCCACGCATGGCTGCTGTGTGCAAGAAGTAGCATGTCACGTCCAGAGAGTTCGGTATGGAGAAACGGCCCAGCCAGGCCGCCCATCCCCAGGGGTCAGGAGGCCGGTTAGTGGCAGGCAAGGCAGAGGATTTTAAGAGGAACTGTTTGGAACGAAACTAAAGGCATCTGCTGTGTTCAGACCCGAAGGTGGGCAGAGATGTGGCAATTCATCTCCCGGCTTCCAGAAAAGCTGGCGAGACTAAAAATTGAATTCTGAAATGGCCCCCTTGATTTATTTTGCTATTTGATGCTTACAGGGAGGGAAGCACTCGAGGCAGCCTACAGGAACAGCATAAAGGCAATTAACAAACATAAAAGCACAAATAAGATTAAACAGCGCTATAAAATGTTTGAATTGACCTGCTGAATCACTGAAACAAAACTGAATATCGTTCCATTAGAAACGAATAAATTTAAATATTTATTGAAAACTTAACGGCATTAAAACGAAACAGGTAAACCGGAGGAGAGGGTCCTTGAGGCCCACTTGAAAAACACCCTTCAAAGATGAAGCTTCTCTCCCTCTCTCTCTGGGACTTCCTAAGTACCGGGAGCCTCCCTTAGGCACAGTCGCTCTGTGAGTGAGAGGGCCATTTTCCAGATTTGACAAATGAAAAGAAACACTCCATAGAAAAGTACTGTGGGCATGATACTTCCACCATGCCCGTTTCTGGTTGGCCTAGGTTTTATTCCCCTTGAAGACACTTCGCTTCTCATCCAAGAAGCGGAGGAAGAACCGAAGATGCTTCCTGGGTGAGAAGGAAAAGGTTTTCAAGGGGAATAAAGCCCAAGAAAGTCCGGTGGCCTTTGGGGGGGGGGGGAAGCGCCTTTGGGACAAGGTGCTGAGATTCTCCACAGACAGGGGCAGACCTCAGCCGTTGCACTCCTCTGTTCATTTACTTAGAGAATCTCCTGGCCATCCATCTTACCTCAGGATAACTCTCTGTCCTTCCTTCTCCTCCTCCCCTCCGCAGGTTCCACCATGAAGCACCTGATTGTCCTCCTGGGGCTGGCGGCCCTGGCCGTCCCCTGCCGGAGCCAAGGCGGGAGCCCAGCAAACGCCCCCCAGGTCAGCCAGGGGTCTCCCAGAGGGCCGAGTGTGGCTCTGGGCTCAGGCTGGGAGTGGCGAGGAAGCAGAGGCTGCGGACAGGCCTTGGGGGATTCCCCCTTGCCATTCCACCCAGGGGGTGGGCTACCTTGCAGCCCGTGCAGGGGGTCCTCGCTCCACAGGGTGGTGGGCTGCAGCAGAAAGACCCCCCAGGGCTGTGGTGATGGGCCCCCTCTTTGGTGTTTCGAAGGAGCCGGACCCCGCAAGGGAAGCCGGGGAGGAGGAGGAGGACCCCTTTTACAAGAGCCCCGTCAACAAACTGGCCGCTGCCGTTTCCAACTTTGGCTACGCCCTCTTCCGCCAGCAGTCCAGCCAGACCCCCTCGGCCAATGTTCTGCTCTCCCCCTTCAGTGTCGCCACGGCCCTCTCGGGCCTCTCGCTGGGTGAGCTCCCCTCCGATCCCCCCCACCGGGCAAGGATCGTCCCGGGAAGGGACCTTGACAGGCTCCCTCTCTCTCCCGTGGCCGACAGGGGCGGGCGAGCGGACGGAGGATGTGATCTCGCGGGCGCTTTTCTACGACATGCTCGAGAAGGCCCAGCTGCACAGCACCTACAAGGAGCTCCTGAGCAGCATCGGCAGCCCCACCAAGGGCCTGAAGAGCGCCTCCCGCCTGGTGATGGAGAGAAGTAGGCCTCCTTCGCCTTGGGGGGGGAGAGGAGCCAGGGGGGGCTGTCAGCCCCGGGCGAGGGACAGGCCCCCCCAAGGGCTCAACGGGGTGTTCTCCCCCCCCCCAGAGCTGAGGATGAGAATCGCATTTGTGAACGAGCTGGAGAAATCCTACGGCTTCCGGCCCCGGGTGCTCAGTGGAAACGCCCGGGCGGACCTGCAGGAGATCAACCAGTGGGTGCAGCAGCGGACGGGGGGGAAAGTCGTCCGATTCCTGGGGGAGATCCCGGCCGGGCTCAGCATCCTGCTTCTGGGGGCTGCCTCTTTCAAAGGTAGGTCTGCCCGCCCACCTGCCCGGGGAAGCTGGGCTCCTCCTCCGAAGGGAGGGCGTCCTCCACTCGGCCTTTCCTTCCCCTCCGGCCACAGGGCAGTGGGCCACCAAGTTTGACCCCAAGCTGACCAAGCCTCAGGACTTCCATCTGGACGAAGACCGGACCACCCAGGTGCCCATGATGTCGGCCCCCAGAGCCATCTTGAAGTACGGCTTTGACTCCGAGCTCAGCTGCAAGGTCAGTGGCCAGGAGGGGGGTGGGCCAAGACTGGGGAAACACGGCTGCCCTGCGGCTCCACTGCCCTCTTTCTCCCCCCCCCCCAGCAGCCCTGGGAGAACATGTTGCTCCTCTTGGCTGCCTTTCCAGAAGCCGTCCCCTACCTTACCGCCCCGTTTGGGGCAGCCACACGCCCCGATGGCACCTGAGCTGGACCACTCGTGCAGTGCAGCCCCTCCCTCACCAGGGGTCCTGCCCGTGCATAGGCCAGCCCACCTGCTGCTGGGGGAGGCGTGCGGGTGGGGGCAGCAGCTCCCTTCCCCCAACCAAGAGCGGCTCCCCCGCACCCCCCCGGGAATGCCGAGCCGGCCCCTCGGCCCACTCCGCCTACCCCGGCTGTTGCTGCAGATCGCCCAGCTGCCCCTGGCTGGAGGGGTCAGCCTCATGTTCTTCCTGCCGGAGAGCGTCACCCAGAACCTGACCCTCATCGAGGACAGCCTGACCGCCGAGTTTGTCCACGACATCGACAAGCAGCTGAAGACCGTCCAGGCCGCGCTGAGGCTGCCGCGGCTGAGGCTGGTGGCCGAGACGAGGCTGGGGGAGGCGCTGCAGGCAATGCGTAGGTGCCGGGACGGGGTCCTCAGGCCAAGCGGGCCGGTGCTCCTGTTGCCGAGGCTTGCTCTGGGGGGCTGGCCAGGGGCTGGCCCTTCCACAGGGCCAGGGGGGGTCCCAAACGGCTGCTCGCCCGAACAGGAGCCACTGCAATGGGTGAGAGCCATTTGTCCCGGGGAGGGGGCTGAGCAGAGGCTCCCTCGAGGTGGTGAGCGGTTGGTGAGCGGCTAGAAGGTCACTTGGCCTGGGGGGGGAGGCGGCAGCTGGGTGATAACGGCCCTTCCTCCCTCCCTCGCAGGGCTCCAGGCGCTCTTCTCTACACCGAACCTCGGCAAGATTTCCGCCAAGCCCATCAGGCTCTCCCACGCGCATCACAAGGTGGCCTTCGACCTCGGGGAAGACGGGGCCAGCCCCGTGTTTGGCTCCGAGACGGAAGTTGCTCGGCTGAACTTCCCCATCGACTACACGCTGGACAGGCCCTTCCTGTTTGTGCTTTACGACAACGACAGCGGCACCCTCCTCTTCGTCGGAAAGATCCTCAACCCTCAGCAGGCCTAAAGCGCCCCCCGAGACCCCCAAGCCCCAGGAGCAAAAGGGGGGGCTCCTTGACTGTGTCCCGCAGCTGGTTTTGCTTACATGGTCCAATAAAAGAGCTTCTGCCTTAAAGAGCCTCCAGAGTGGCTTTTTCAGCTTCAAAGGCCGGTGGATGGTGGAGAAACGGCGGGGGGGGGGGGGGG
>NW_015394175.1:17820-30372 GCF_001527695.2 Protobothrops mucrosquamatus
GGAAGGCGGAAGAGCCGTTGCTTGGCCCTGGCTTAAAGGAGGCCCCCCCCCGGGGGCGCCTGTGGGGACTGGGAATGGCTCCCCTTTTCCTCAAAGGCTGTTCTGGTACTTTCGCAGAATGACAAATGTCCTTATTTTCATCTGCCCACACAAATCAGTGAATCATTCCTGGCACACACAGGGCGAGAAAAGACTGATGAGGAAGGGGGGGCTCTCCCCTGCTTTGGAGGAGATGCTACTTTGTTGTGTTATCACAGAATAACAAGTCAAGACTTTTGCCATCAAAGCTCCCCCCATCTGGCCCCTCCTGTAGTGAGGAGGGCTAAAGACAGAAGCTGAAAAAAATGGGGTCGGGCATAGGCTCAGGGGCCGGGTTGCAGCTGTAACAAGCTGGCCATGAACTTGGGCTCAGACTAAGTTTGGTTGTAGAAGAAAGCTGCAGGGTCTGGATCCAAGGCAACACAAAGGTATCCCTTGTGGGAGGAAGGTGCAAAAATCCCAACTCGTGTGAGGCCCTTGGTGCTCTCTGAGCTTTTTTTATGTTTTGCAGACATTTCATTGTCAAACTCGTGTGCTGATGATGTTGCCTAGTTGGGTGATAAAGCGTCTACAAGAAAACAGGCAGGCTCAGAGAGTCCCAAGAACCCCACAGTTCAACCCCGAGTACAAACGTTCTCTTCTATCATCCCAACTTACATTTGAATGGGGTCTGGGTGGGCAGGAAGTGGCCAAAAAAGGAACCGTCATGGGCAGTGCCCTGGAAGTGCCACCTCGGTGTGAAGCTGCTCCTAAAAGAAAATGGAAGCCCTGGGACCCCCACATATCCCTCATATGCCCCCTTGGGTGGAGACCAGCCTCTGCGCTTTGAAGGGATGCTTCAGGGGCAGCAAAGTGACCCCAAGATCATTGCAGGCAGCTTCCTTACAACGAAGGGGGGAGGGCTCCTTGGTGTGGAGACCCAGGAGGGCGGGCATCTGATCACACGAGGTACAGGGCACGCAGAGGGAGGGGAGATTTTCCCAGTTCTGCTCTCATGCCAAATGCAGGGAGATTCAGGGACACTGAGGGGGCCCTTCTGCACCCAGTGCATAGCTAACCGGGCGGGGGGGAACCACTGTTGGCGAGATGGGAAGGGGCTCTTTGTGGTTCTCAGTGGGGGGGTTGGGTCTGCGGCTTTGGGCGCGTGTGAGAATGTGCACATGGACTGTTCTTGCCCTCCAGTCCAGGGCTGCTGGTCTCCCCCTTGGCCACCTTGGGGCCCGGGCAGCCGAGTCAGGCAGGCCGAGGCAAGACTTGTCGCCTTGGCGTCACTAACTGCCAGAGAGCTAACCCGTGCAGGTGGCCGGTCCCCGATCATGTCTTCATCGCATAAAACTGGAGCTCAGGACAGTTTTGTGCAGAGGCGATCGCCGCCTGTCGCCTTGTGAAATAGCCCAATGAGCGCATGCAGCTCGTAAACGCAGCGGCTTCCTAGCGCTTGGGACTTTTAGTCACAAGGCCCACATTTGAGGGGTGGAAACGAAACAGGTGTGACTTCCGGCTTGGCATCTCTCCTGCCACCGTGCAGAGCGAGAGGGGCCTTTGAGGAGGGGAAGACAGCTGCCTCGTGGAGGGCGGAAGGAGGAGGACAAGGTCGTTTTCCAGTAGGGACCCCAGATACGGATCGGGGGGGGGTGAGGAAGCGCCACTGCGGGACTGGTGAGGAGAGAGACACCCTCCTCCTGACCGTGGAGGTAGCATTTAAGGGGTGTCAGAAATGGCCTGCTTTGCTGTCGAGATGGCTCAGAAGAGCATTAAGGCGTTGTAACAGGCGGTCCTCCACTTATAACAGCTCGTTTAATGACCACTCAAAAGTTACAACAACCATTACAGCACCTCCACAGTCATGTAATCAGAAATCAGACGCTTGGCAACTGGCATGTACTTATGACAGTTTGCGGTGTCCCCGGGGAGGGTCACGTGATCCCCTCTTGTGACCTGCTGACAAGCAAAGTCGATGGGGAAGCCGGATTCCCTTAACTATGTTATTAGTTAAACAACTGCAATGATTCGCTTAACAGCTGTGGCAAGAAAAGTCGTAAAATAGGCCAAAATTCACCTTAACTCAGGGGTGTCAAACTGCCGGCCTATAGGCCGGATTCATCATACCGAAGCCGCGCCCACCCCATTGTCGGCAATGGCAAAAAAGCTCCAATACGTTTCGTGACGTGGCGAATTTGACATGTCTGCCTTAACTGCTGCCTCGCTTAGCAACAGAAACGTTGGTCTCCATTGTGGTTGTAGGCCGAGGGGCCCCTGCAGCCTAGGGGCCTGCTCTCCGAGAGGGATTCCTCCAAGGAGCCTGGCCAGCCAGGGGTTCGTGACAGCCTGTGTGGCTGGGAGAGGCCCCAGCTTCCGTCTCGGCCCTGCCTGGCCTCCATGGCGCTTTTGCTGGCCTGCCAGGATGTATCTGGGAGCCCTCCTGGCCTCCGGGGCCCTTTCGGGCAGCTTGAACGTTCTGAGTTCTGCCCCCTGCAGCGCCCACCGGGAGTTCATCCTGCTTGGCCCTTTGCCTCCGTCCTGGGCTGCCTCTGAGCGGAGCAGCATCCGGATGCTGGCAAAAGCTACCTTCAGGCTCCAGCCAGGTCTCTCGGTTCGGGCTCCTGGCCTCCTTTTCAGGTGCCAGCTTAAGAAGCGGGTCCATTTTTAGTAATAAAAGAAGCAAACAAGCCATGATCCCCTGTTTGGAGAGCAGGCCAAGGAAACCATTTCCAGCTAATGGGGAGGATCCAGGGGGAGGGTGGGGGACGCTTCTCCTGCTCGGCCATTCTCTGTGAGGCAGGCGCTGGGCATTGGGCTAGAGAGGACCCCCCGCCCCTCCCTCAGGTCCCCTGGCTCCTCTGGCCCAGGGTCTTCGGCAAATCCAGCAGGCCCCTGGAGCCCACCCGTGTTTGTCTTTGTAGGCGAGTGGTGGTCTTGATGGAAATGGAGGTTCTGCAGCCGGGTCACGCCGTCCCCGCCAAGATTGGAAACCCAGTCCCGTACGTTGAAGGTAAACCACCTTTCCTAGCTGGCCCTCGGCAGCCTCTTCTGACTCCTGCCTTTTGCCCAGGTTCTCGTCTTTGCACCTGGCTTAATCATGGCCGCTTTTCTGTCCTCTGTTGATGCCCTTTGGTGAACCTCATTGGAATGTATCGAGGGTGGGGGAATTGGCGTGGAATCACAAAGCCCAGCAGGAGCAGCTACAGATGGCATTCCCTGGCTTGGAGCAGCAGGGAACAGGCCCCTTTTAAGAGCTCTGTGACCGACAATGATTTGTGGCTGAACCACGGGAGGGGGAGCCACGCGGACAGGTGGAGATCTGATGATCTGGGCTCTCTACTGAGGGAAGGGCACCCGCAGGGGCCCCAGCTCAAGCCTTCCCTGAGGTTGCCCCCCCTCCCCAAGAGCTGCCTCCGGCATTTCCCAGGAGCTGCGAAGGGCATTTGGGACGCATGGAGCTGGGGTGCCTCCTGAGCGGGGGTGCCTGGAGTTGGGCCTGGCTTCTTTTAAACAAACCCCCCTCCCGCCAGCCGTTTCCGGAAATGGAGTGGCCTAGAAGAGGGAAGGCTGGGGTCCCCTGTGAAGGGGGTGGTCCATGGAATCCCAGGGCTGACCGGCCTCCACTTGGGGGACCAGAGCGGAGTGTAGCTCCCCCAGGGCGCTTTGTTCCCCTTGGCCTGTCCGGACTTTGGGTCCAGCCTTGGATTCTCAGATCTGCCTCTGCTGCCCAGCCCTGTTGCAGGAAGGGGGCCGGCAAAGGAGCGGAGGAGGGGCCGGGCTCTTTGTCCGGGGGGGGGGTCAGAGCAGGTCAGCCTTGGGGACCCCTTGAGCTGAAGCCCTTCCGGAATCACTGGCAACCCCCTGACCCCGGTTGCTGCCTTGGCCTTGGGGGCACAACCCCCCACCTTCCCCTTCCTCTAAATCAGGGTTTCTCAACCTTGACAATTTTAAGGCATGTGGACTTCAACTCCCAGAATCCCACAGCCAGCAATGCTGGCTGTGGAATTCTGGGAGTTGAAGTCCACATGCCTTAAAATTGTCAAGGTTGAGAAACACTGCTCTAAATCCCGAGGGAGGGAAGAGGTTTGTGCTGCAATTCTTCCAGCCAGAGAGCGGGAAACCTTGCTGACTGTCTCCGGAGCTGGGATTGCTCAGGCTGGCAGAGACGCCACTAAGCCGAGGCCCCTCCTCACCCCGGAGGCCTTCGGTTGCTCCCACCGGCCTGGGGCTGGAAACCGGAGGCGAACCAGGCGGAGCCCCTTCCTCCCAGCTGGACACCCCCCCCCCCAGGTCCCTCGCTCTGATTCACGGAGGAGGAGGAGGAGGAAGCCCAACAGCAGCTCAGTGGCCTCTGTGGCTCTAAGAAATTAATTCCACTTTTTCTGAAAGGCGCTTTCTTCTTCCTCCTCCTCAGGGTTAACTAGTTTTGTTCTTAAATGGCAGATATCAAGGCGTCCGCTTCAAATGCCTCTCTTTGATTATACCTTACCCACCAGTTGAGCTGATCCGCTTTGAGCCATCAAAGGCTCAGAAGCCCCCCCCTCCCTTTTGCATTTCAGAAAAGGGGGATCCGGCAGGGGGGAGTCACACACCCCCACTCTTCTCTCAACAGGGAGGGCTGTTTCTGAGCGGGCCTGGAGAGCTGTTTATGCGGATCTCCCTGGGAATGGGGTTGGGGTTGGGGAGCGGAAAACACCTGTCACAACACACACAGCGGGGGGGGAGGGGGGTGTCCAAGAGAGGCTTACCTGTGGGGCACCTGGGAGAGGCTTTCCACTCGGGGCCCCCAGAGGGAGGGACGGGGGACTCGCTCGCTCCCCCGCTCGGCTCTCGGTGAAATAGAAATAGCTCTTATATCATCTCACACGTTGTTTAGCGCTGCGCTGTGTCCTCTTTGAGTGGTAATTAATTTGTGTGCTTCGTGTTCTTATTAGGCGTCCTAAGTGTTATGTCTGCAAGGGCCGGGGGGGGGGGGNGGGGGGCTACAAGACGATGACAACAACTCTGGTGGGGAGCCAAACACAATCCTTTTCTTTTTGTGGGGGCGTTAAGAGGACTGCAGACTGGCTCTTCCTGATTGTCCTGGGGGTGGGGAGGCAGTGATGGGGGGGGTCTGGGTCGGCTGCAAGGCCTGGCGCTCCTGGGTGCTCCTTTGTGGTGCTCAGGGCCACTCCGGCCATCTGCCAGGGGTGGGGGTCGCTTGCTCAGGGGCCCCAAGGTGACGCCTTTCCCCGGGGAGCATCAGGGGGCCACCTGCCTCGGTGTCAACCAACCTACTTTCCATTGCCAGTTCTTGGGGGCTGCCCTGGGCGGTCCCAGCTGTCCAAACCGGGGGGGGGAGGAGGCAGCCCATCATTTCTGGCCATGGAGGCTTCGGCTGGAGACGGCCTGTGGCGCCTTAAGTGAGCCGGAGAAGCCGCGGAGTAAGAGCTTCTGGAGCGGCTCAATCTGTTTTCCGAACGGCTCCCCTGTTTTCCCGACCAGCCTCTCCTCCAGGCGGCGGAGAGGAGGGGCCCCCGAAGAGGCAGCTGCGTCAGCCCCAAGATGAGTCTTCTGCACCCGTCGTCCTGCTTTTCTAGGGATGGCAGGGGGTAAATTGGAACGCTTGAAAGGAGGGCTGGATAGGTGATAATTTAAAAAAAGAAATGAAGCATTCCACCGCCAGCTTTGTGCTCCCCGTCCCTGCCGCCTCCTCGACTCCGGTGCCCAGTCTTAAAGTCCCTGTCTGGGGCTCGTTCCCCCTTCCCTTCCAGATGTCTGCCCCAAATCGGTGCTTCCTCTCCCCTTGCAGCCCCTTCCCCGCGTCCGTTCACTGGCCGCTAGCAAACGCGGTTCTGGGTTCGTCTCTCCTTGGCTTTCTTGTGGGGTTTCTTTCCCACTGCAGATCTGAAGGTCCCAGGATGTGAGGCAGGGCTGCTTTCCTTGGTCTTCTCCGCTCCCATTTTTTTTAAGGAGAGCCGGTCCGGTTTTCTGCCCCATGGGCCCCAAAGGCGGCCCCCGGGTGCCAGGCAGCCGATTTCCCGCCCCATCAGTCTCGAGATACTGCGGTTCCAGGCCCGGTGAAATGCCCTGGGTGGGGGCCACGGATTTCCTGCCCCCTGGGATGTCGTCTCATCCTCCCCTCTTTGTTTCAGCCGAGTCAATGCCCCCTTTGTGCCTTCGCTCTGGCGGTGGCAGAGAGGGCAGCGCACCCCCCCCCCTGTGTTCCCTTTGCCGGGGGGGGGGATTCATATCCTCTGCTTGCCTTTTGAGCGCTTGCAGGGGAGAGCGCTGGGCCACTCACGCCCCATAAATGTCTCCTCTTCTCCAAACAGGAGCTGGGCAAGCAGGGAGGCAGCCCACGGCCCCCAGCCCAGCAACCGGCCCTTTCCAGAGCAAGCCAGTGGGGCTCCAGAGCGGGGCTCCAGATGCAGGTAAGGGGAGGGGGGTCTTTGGGGGAGGCTGCAGGGGGCTCTGGTGACGTCCGTTGCTCCTTCTGCTCTGCTTCTGTTAAAACCCCAATCTGGAAGCACCGCCCAAGTGCCCGGCTCCAGCCTGGCTTCTCAGATGGGAGAGGCCACCTGGGCAGTGACCCCACCAGAAGCCCCCTTCCCCCCCCGGAGGCCATGGCTGCTGCCAGAGAGCTGTGCGCAGAGGGGGCTGCCAAGGGAATGGGGCACTGTCCCAAAGCCAGTTCCTCGTAAAAAAAACCACCCCAAAATGAGGCACTGCTGTGGCAGGCAGGACCCCTGCTGGAAGGGCTGCCCTCCGGGAAGAAGAATGACACCCTCAGGAAACAGGCCTCCATTTCTGGGATCTCTGAGGGAAGCCCCCAGGCGGGCCATGGAGCCACGGACCTGGGGGGAGGGGCACGTGGCGCCCCAGAGCTTCTCCCTCTGCCTTGATCGGCACCCGGCTCCCAGTTTGGGTGGCCTCTGAATGGCCAGGAGCTTTTTCAGGGGGGGGTTCTTTTGTTGGGCTCCCCCTGTGAGGGAAACCGGCTCAGGGGCTGAGAGCGGAAAAGGCATTTTTCAGCCCTGTCAGGTCACAGCAGAGCTTAATTAATAATGAGGGATCCCATCATCTCCAGAGCTGGCAGATAATTATGGCAGGCGGGGATGTTAATTGCCACTAAAGGAGGCGAACCTGCCCGGTCTTGGCAGGTAACAGACAGCTTCATTCTTTTCATGGAGGGGGGGCAATGGGTGTGTGTGTGTGTGTGTGTGTTTCTTTCCAAGTAGCCTGGAAGAGTAAATTAAGGGGGAGGGTTTGTGTCGTTTGTGTAGTGACAGGCTCCAGGCAAGGCCCTGGGAGTTTGTGGGAGCAGATCCCCAGAGAGCCTGAGGCCCCTTCCCTCGAGCGGGCGCTGTGCCCACGCCTGGGCTTCTGGGGGTCTCTGCTGCCCCCCCAGTAGTTCTCTTTGTGAGCAATGAAAGGGGGGTGTCTCTCCCTGGCCGAGGCCAGAAACGGAGGCCTGTTTCCTGAGGATGCCGTCCTTCCCGGCCCCTCACACTGCTTGGGCGGGCAGGGGGGGGCGGTGTTTGCCCTCCCCAGCAAGGGCCGGGGCCTCAGTGGGGCCGAGGAGGAGGGCGACGTTGCTGGCCGCAGAATGACTCTTCACCCAAGACGCAGGCCAGTCCTGGCTCTCTGCCCCTTCTCCAGGGCAGCTGCCTGAGGGGTTGGCAGTCCCCCAGGTGCCAATGGTGATGTGGGCAACTTTGTCTTACTCCAGGGGCACAGTACCCCGGCTCTTCCAGACTGCTGGGGAACGCAGGGGGCTCTGGCATCCTGAGCACTCCGGGGGGATCTCAGGTCAAAGTGGTGCCCATCGCCAGCTTGAACCCTTACCAGTCCAAGTAAGTGCAAGGCTGCCCTGGCTGCCAGCCCCCCCTTCCTTTACGGGGTTCAGGGGTGATGGTGGGACGGTTTCCTACAATGGGGCGGTGATTAGAGTGGGCTTCAAAGGCCATGGGTGGGCTGGTGGGTTGCCCTCTGGCAAAGGGGCTGGCAAGGCAGCACAGCCACCTTTGAGGCTTTGAGTGGCGAGTCTGCCTGGCGCTCTGGGGCTCCCGGCAGGTCTGCCTGCCCAGCCTTCCGAAGGCCCCTCTCTCCTCCTCCTCTCTGCCTTCCTCCCAAGGCTGCCTGGCCTTTCCCGAGGCCGAGTTGCAGCGGTGGGTGGGGACCTGATGGGGGGGGCAGGAGTGAGGGACAATGCCAGGTGGGGCAATGCCAGGTCCCCTCGGGGCCACTCGGGCCCTCCCCCTCCCCCTGGGCAGCGGAAGGAAGGGGATGCAGAGCGGGATGGGACAATTCAGCAAACACTAAAGTTAAATTAATTTTGACGGCATCGTGGCCAACGATAATAGAGTCAGTCCAGAAATACAAAGGCTACCATAATTTCAACGGAAAGGTGGTCACCAATAATGAAAGCACCTGAATGGAGCGACTGGTGCAGCGTTGGACGGTCCCGGGCTGAGTTGGCCTGGACCCGGCGCAGAGGACGGCCGGCCAGCGGGTGGGCTGGTCTGGAGTCCCACCGGGGTTCCCCGGGTGCCTTGTCCTCAGGGAGGGGGGTCCCGGGGTCTGGCCTCTCTGAGGAGCCGCCGGCCGGGCCGAGTTCAGCTCCCTGCATGGCTGCTGTGTCTTTCCAGGTGGACCATCTGTGCCCGGGTGACCCAGAAGGGCCAGATCCGCACCTGGAGCAACTCCCGGGGGGAAGGGAAGCTCTTCTCCATAGAGATGGTGGATGAGAGCGTAAGTGCTGGCCTCCTCGCCCAGGCCGTGGCCGTCCCCAGGTGGCCGTCTGGGGCTACGAAGAATCACGGACTGCCATTCCTTTCGCCTCCGGAAGCCGGGGCTTCTCCCAAGAGGCCCTCGGCAGCAGTGTTGGGACTCCGCTTGCCTTGGAGGGCTTGTCGCCTGGGCAGAGGCCTTGAGTCAGACCGGCTGCCTGTCTGGTGCCTGGGAGGAGGGGTTGGGGGGGGCTGGGGTTGAAATGACTCCTGCCCTGAAATGCCTCCAGCTGATGCAGCTGCCACCCTGCCTCCCCCTCGCCGGGAGAAAGACTCAGCTTCCTCTGAGCTGCCTTCCGCTGGGTCGGGCGTTTTCCTATAAATTTAGATTAAATTTTAAGCTGGGGCCTCGACAGCAGACCTTCCTGGCTTTGGGGACCGGTGGGGGGGGGGAAGAGGGGATGGTTCTGCGCGAGTGGCAGGCAGGTGTGTGTGTGTGTGTTCATATCTCCATTTGAACGAGAGGCAGGCATGCTCACCCGCTGCTCATGCAGGCGGGGATGTGTGCAGTCTCACCCACCGCTTCAGTGGCCCAGTTCTAAGGCTCCAGGCCCAGCAGCGGTGGGCAATTGGGGACCCCTGCTCTACAGGTTTGGGTGAGTGGGATTAGCCAAAGAAAAAAAACTAAAAGATGGGGAAGGCAATCTCCCTGGGACGGGGAGGCCGGGAGAGCGTCTCTTCATGAGAAAATGAGGGTGCGATCGGTCAGTCTGTCTGGGGGGCACCAACTGGGTTAGCCAATTAAAGCCGTGAAGCAGGTGGCAGACAGAGGAGCCGCGTGGTGCCCGCTCGCTTTCCAGAGAGGACATGCAAAAATATGTCCAGACCCGGAAGGTGCAGTTCTGAGCTCCCGGCGCTTCTGCCTCGGCTGCTCCTTTCCTTGCTCCTCTCGGCTGTCGGGGTCTTGATGGGTGGCTTTTATTGCCGTCTCCATCCTCCCCTTGCGTAAACCTCTTAGCTGCTGGTGCTTGAGCTCCGCTTTTAATTGCCACTTCAGGAAGAGCTTGTCGCAACACCCGGGCGCTGCTCTTCCCAGGGTGATGTCGTCCCCGATTCCTGGAGCAGGAGGGAGGCAGGAAGGGCTGGCCGGCCAGCCAGCAGAACCACCACGTGGGCTGCACAGGCCCCTCCGGAGGGCTGCACAGGCCTTGGAGGGTCCGGGGAGGCGTCAGTTGCCTCAGGTTTGAGGGGACGATCCAGCTAGATCAGGATTTGACAAACCGAGGGAGGAAGATGGTTTTTTTTTTCATTTTTCTCTGTTTGATTTTGAAATTCTTAACTGGCATTTGGTAACGGCCCACAGCCTCACCCTCAGTGGGTGGCCTGGGCTGCTGACATCGCACGGCGTGGATTCCATTTTAGTTGTGGGCCGGTTGCTCCCCTCCATCTTCTCCCACACACTTTTCTTCGGAGTTGACGTCCTGGGCATGATTTCCAAAACGGTCAATCGGGACAGGCAGGGGCCACATGGCGGATGTGGTCAAACCGCTGCCCTGGAGGCTTCTGTTTGCATCACCGGGAAGGGAGTGGCGCTACTCTCCCGGGGCTCCGGAGGCCCTTTCTGAGCCTGCTCCGTGTTGGCTGTTTTCTCCCCAGGGTGAGATCCGAGCGACGGCCTTCAACGACCAAGCGGACAAGTTTTTCCCTATCATCGAGATGAACAAGGTACCGGGGGGGGGTTGGGTTGGGGGGTGCCGCTGCCTCGCTCAGCAGCACAGGGGGCAAAGCGGAAGGCCAGCCGTGAGCGACCGTTCTCACTTAGCGACTGTCCCGTTTAGCCGCCCTTCAGCGTTAAGAGTCCTGAAAAAATAGCTCTGCTGCCAAGCCCAGCTGGGGCCTGCCGCCCGGGTCTCAGCCGCCTCCTCCTCTCTGCCCCCTCAGGTCTACTACTTCTCCAAGGGCACCCTGAAGACGGCCAACAAGCAGTATTCGTCTGTGAAGAACGACTACGAGATCGCCTTCTCCAACGAGACGTCCGTCGTTCCCTGCGAGGACGCCCAGCACCTGCCCTCCGTGCAGTTTGACTTCGTGGCCATCGGGGACTTGGAAAACACAAACAAGGACTCCCTCGTGGGTCAGTCCCTGGCCGGGCCGGGGAGGGCCTCTCACTTGCCAGCCGGGCCCTGTGGCGGTGGGCACGGCCCCAAAGGTCCAGTGACCCAGAATGGGCCCATTTTTGGGCTCTGAGCAGGGCTGCCGGCCTCGGCACGGAGGCTCTTGGCTTGCCCGCTCCTGCTGGCATCCTGGGCTGAAAAGCTCCACCAGCACCGCTGACACCCACTGCAGCGTGAGGGGCATGCGGGGCCAGGAGCTCGTTGGGCTCCAGCCAGAGACGCTGCCCGGAGCTCCTCTTCAGGGACCAGATTCCCCTGGCAGAGCCCAGAGAGGTTGCAGCCCAGGGCCCCCCATTCTGTCCCCTCCTTTCAGCTCAGGAGGGGCTACGGGGCCTCAGGCACCCCATGGCGGGGTGGTGGTGGTGGAGATGCCGCTGGCGTCTTCTCGGGCAGGAAGGCTGCCTGCTCCTAATCAGCCAGGACGCTCTCTCTGCTCGCTAGCACAGAGGGAGCTTTGGGAGATGCAGGGAGGGCCTTGGGGGGGGAGGGAGGGAGGTTCTCTATTGGGGGGCAGCTGACGAGGGCAGAGGAGGGGCTCCTCCCTCGGGGGGAGGGGGACAAGGCTCTTTGCCCCTCCAGCCTGGCCTTCTTTCCCAGACGTGATCGGGGTCTGCAAGAGCTATGACGACCCTCAAAAGATCACCATCAAGGCTTCCAATCGGGAGGTCTCCAAGAGAGAACTGCACCTGATGGACATGTCGGGCAAGACAGTGACAGTCACTCTCTGGGGTGCGGACGTAAGTAGTGCTGCTGGTGCTGCTGCTTCCCAACCAGGCCGGGCTCGGGGGCTCCAGCCGCCCCGGGCATCACTGGGGCTAGAGGGCTGAGACCTCCTGCCTGGAGCACAAACATCCAGGTTCTCCGAAGGGGCAGGGGAAGGAGGGGGACGGGAGGGGGGGCAGATGAGCAGTTTGTAGCCCTCAAAGAGCCCCCCTGTCTCTGGCCTCGAGTCCCCCCCCCCCAGGCTGCCCTTCCTGCCCTGATCTTGGCGTCTCTGCTCCTTTCCTGGCTTTGCAGGCGGAAAAGTTCGACGGCTCTCGGCAGCCGGTAGTGGCCATCCGGGGGGCCCGAGTCTCGGACTTCGGGGGCCGGAGCCTCTCCGTGGTCTCCTCCAGCAGCCTCCTGGTGAACCCCGACTGCCCGGAGGCCTTCAAGCTGCGAGGCTGGTGAGTCTGCTTGGCCTTCCCGGCAGAGAGACTGGCCGGATCCAGCCTGCCCGGGCTGTGAAGACCAGGCCTCCCAGGCAGAGCCGGTGAAGGAGGAGACACCGCAGGGAGGCCAGGAGCAGAGGTGTGAGAGGGCCCCCCCCAGGTTTCTCTCTCTCTGCTGCTGTTCTCTCTCCCCCCCCCCCTTTAACAACGCCCAGAATCAGGGTGGGGCTCTTCCTTTCTCCCGCTGGCTTCGGTCTCCGGACGTTGGCATTGCTTCTCCTGGGCGGTTCGGCCCATTGGGGCGGCCGTGTTATACAGAGCGCGTGCAAAGAGGCTGCAGGCGAGTCCAGCGGTTCTGTGGTCCAGAGGCGACCGATGGGACGCCTGATCCTCCTGTGGCCAGCTGTCCAGATCAGATGCTGAGAGCTTGAGGGGGGAGCCAGCCCCACTGATTCCAACCTTGTGCAAAGAGTGGGGGTCAGGTCCCCCTGTGGG
>NW_015394176.1:0-2736 GCF_001527695.2 Protobothrops mucrosquamatus
AGCCCCTGCCCAGCCCCCTCGCCGCCGCCCTCCCTTCCAACCAGCTGGCGGAGAGCGCCGCCGAGCGCGCCTTCGCCCTGCCCCGCCGCCGGCACCTCCCGCGCTGGCGGCAGGCAAAGGCAAGCGATCCGGAGGCGTTTGCGCCCGATCCCAGCCCGGTGGGGATGCGCTCCTTTCTCTTCCCAGGCGCCAGCCCGCCGCGGGATAAGAGTTTACACTAATACCGAAGAAAAGGAGGATGCCAACGGAGGGACGAAAGGAACGACAGACTTAAAATAGCTTTTAAAAAAAACTATTTTAAATGATGAGATCCAATTGTTGAATTGCCCTGCGTGCGTCGACTTGTCCCTGGGGTGAGTTGACCGAGGCCGCTCGGCTGCGGCGAGCTGTCCCGTCCCGCCAGGGAATCCGGAGGGGCGAGGACGCGCCCGAAGTCAAACTGGCGCGCGCTCGGTTCTCTTTCCAAAACCTTTCCCCCCCCAAAAAAACTTGTATTCCTCCGGGTCCCTCTTTCAAGCGCCGGCGCCCCACTTTCCTCCTCTATCCACCCCACCCCACCCCAATCCTTATGGATGTCGCCCGTTCCCTTACAGGCCCCCTTTCCGCGCCCTGTCCCCTCCGCGCAAGGTCACGGGTGGGGTGCGCGCCCTGCCCGCCTAAGAGGATCTACCTGTGCCGCTCGCCGCGCGTTCTCTTCTATTGCTCTCCCTTTAAGTAGCAGAGAGCAGTAGTAAGAGCAGTAGTAAGACAAGCAGAGAGCAGTAGTAAGACAAGATAACCGAGTTTTAAGGGAGGGAGGAAAGACAAGATAAGGCTGGGAATACAAAACTCTGCACTTCGCACCACCGCTAAAGGACTGGCCTTGACTGGGGCGCCTGGAAATGCCCCCCCCCGTCCCTGGAAGATCCAGACCAAAATCGGGGTGGGGGTCCTGATTCCAAGGACGCGTGTCTTTTTTGGTATCCCCCTATTCCAAGCAGAGGAAGGCTGGAGGCTAAAACATACGAAGAACGGTTGCAGGAATTGGGTATGTCTTGTTTAATGAAGAGAAGGATGAGGGGTGACGTGATAGCCATCTTTCAATAGCTGAGGGGCTGCCCCAAAGAAGAGGGGATTAACCTATTTTCCAAAGCCCCAGAAGGTAGGGCAAGAAGCAACAGGGCTGGAAACTAACCGAGGAGAGAAGCAACCTGGAACTAAGGAGAAATTTCCTGACAGTGAGAACAATTAAACCAGTGAAACGGCTTGCCTCCAGAAGTTGTGGGTGCTCCATCGCTGGAGGTTTTAAAGAAGAGACTGGGCAGCCATTTGTCTGGAATGACATAATATAGGGTCTCCTGATTGAGCAGGGGGTTGGGTTAGATGAGACGACCTCCCAGGTCCCTTCCAACTCTGATGTTCTGTGGCATTCAGTCTTTTATTCCCAGGAATAAGAGCTGGTGCCCTCCAAATCTGATAGCACCCCCTGGCATAATCTCTAAGCATTGGACCTGCTGGCTGGGGCTTACGGGAGCCAGAGTGCCAGGCACCTGAAGGTGCATCGGATGCCCATAAACGTAGACCCAAGGAGAGAAACAACAATCTTTGATAGGCTAATCTAGTACGGTACCAACTCGTAAATCAATTTCGGATTCACTGTTTCCCCTCCAACGTTTTCCTTAGAGGTCAGTTTTCGTTAGATGCTTCCTAGGAAGGATCATGAATCTACAAAACAGTCTGTTTTACCTTTCCTATCAGTGGACGACATTTAACATGTTTAAAAGTGGACAAGTGGAATGAATAATTATTATAATTGATTGGCTCGCCGGTTTTAATCTCCCCTTCCCAATGAAGTGCTCCTCCAGCCATTATCCTTGGCATCAAACAAGGAATCGGAGCAGAGCCATCTCTTAAGATTATTAGCTTAGGTTTTGCATCGTCCCTACACCGCCACCCCAAACATTCTTAATTCCTGAAGCCAAAATGAGGTGGGTTTTTTTTTTTTAGAGCGAGGAGCAGGCTGAAATCATAGACGTGTATTGCATTGGATAATAATCTTCTCTCTACTAAAGTAACAGGGGGGGAAGCTTTTATAATGGTCCTAGCTATATAAAATGAGACTAGACTACTTATCCGCTTAATTAAATTCGGATCGTGCTCTAAACCTGCCAAAACTCTTTTTGCAACCGTTGGTATGCATCGAAGATCAGGAACGAGAGCTAGGGATTTGGATTGATATATCATTTGGATTAATGCAGTTTATTCATTTTTTCCTGCCTAGTCGAGCAACAGGCATAAAAGATCCAGCACAAATAGGCAGGGAGATACTTATGAGTTTTTGCCTAGAGAGCATCTAGCTAGTTCTAACATCAATACAGCATACTGGAAATAGAAGAGAGAAAGGGAGAAAGAACGAATTATTATAGCCCCAAGACCGGCACAATTCGAAACAGCAAGAAAAGTCCTAATCCGCACGTATTTGTATATTTGTTACACAATTTTTTGTAGCTGCTCAACTCACATGGGGAGGTGTACACTGGGGAGATGTACAACATTTAAAAAAAAAAAATCCAACTAAAAACACACAATTTAAACCCCACCTCCACCAATGAATACCAATAAGATCAGTGTTAATATTAAACCAAGGCAAGGAAGGGTTGTTTGAACCGAAGATCAGGGCCGCACAGGTCTGCGTAAAAACGAATACTTTACGAGAAGTCTAAAATTCAGAATGTTGACGTTTCTTTAAGCAATGGA
>NW_015394176.1:5891-6926 GCF_001527695.2 Protobothrops mucrosquamatus
CTTCTTCTTCTTCTTCTTCTTCTTCTTCTTCTTCTTCTTCTTCTTCTTCTTCTTCTTCTTCTTCTTCTTCTTCTTATTATTATTATTATTATTATTATTATTATTATTATTATTATTATTAGTGTGACTCCAGATTGGGGCTTTAAACAGGGGAGGAGGAGATGTAACAATGGCTTGAGAGATCCTTTTCCTGAAGGCTCTTCAGCAGAAGAACATCTAGGAGAACTTGATTCATGGGGCTCAGTTTTCTCCCCCAAGAAATGATTTGGGGGAAGGGGGCAGAAGAGAACCAGCCACCCCATAACTCCCTTATACTGGCTTCTGTTGGCTATTTTGTGCGCATCCTCTTAGCTGTCAGTCATGCTTTTCGGCCTCCAGTGGGCTGGGAATTCACCGGGAAATTCAGAGCATCCTATTTATAGGGCCTGTTTTCCCAGGAAAGAAGATAAGTCGGAACCATTTGTTAGAAAGCCAAGGCTGGGCTCCGCTTCAAAATAAAAATAAAAATGTTCCATTCAAGGATAAGGCGTTGCTGCGCCTTGGGATGAGAGGCAATGAGTCGGTAAACAGATGCAAAATCCATTTACGAAACAGAAGAAGCTGGGGGCAAGCGTTGTGACAAGTCAAAGACATTTAAATCATGGTTTCTTGGAACATCCTAGTGGCGTGCTCGGTGCATTGTGTAAAGTTGTAATGGCTTGGCTCACAGGTTGTAATAACTTAACATGGGGAAAAAAAAATAGCTTAGCTCCTACACACGAACCAGTCGCTCTCAGAGTGTAGGGGCTGTTGTTCTGCTAATGAAATTCAGCCTAGGGTAGTCTCCTTGCTAATACAATCCTGGGTTGTATAAACAGAGGCATAGAATCAAGATGACCCGAAGTATTAGTACCGCTTTATAAAAGCCTAGTAAGGCCACACCTGGAATACTGCAGCCAGTTTTGGTCACCATATCACAAAAAAAGATGTTGAGAGTTTGGAAAAAAATCAGAGAAGAGCAACTAAGATGATTAAAGGCCTGGGTTTGGCTAGTCT
>NW_015394176.1:10283-12552 GCF_001527695.2 Protobothrops mucrosquamatus
TCCGCATTTCCCTCCCGGATCCTCGTCCTCCGTGGAGCCCGCGCCTTTGCGCCTTCGCCTTGTTTTGGGTGGCTTCCTTCTGCTCCCGCGCGCAAAGCTTGGGGGGATCGCCTGGGTTTTAAGGCGCTGCAAAGATTCCTGGCTGGGTTTTTCCTGCCGAAACTGGACAGCCCTTCCCTTTTGGAAAGATGCTTTTTTTTAAAAAAAGAAAACACACACACATACACACATTATTTTACAACAGCATCTCAGGAGAAATCGTTCGGCGAAGCTCAGGGAGGAATAAAGAGGCGCAGTTGTCACGTCTCTGGGTCTGGGCCGGATCCGGACTGAAGTGGGTTTAGCTGGGATTCCGGCTTAGAAGCTGGTCGGGGGACTTAAAACAAAGTTTACGCAGGCTAAATTGTTTTCTTCCTTCCTTCTTTCCTTCCTTTCCTTTCTCTCTTCTCTTTATTTTCTTTATTTTCTCTATTTCTTCCTCCTTTCCTTTCCTTTTCTTTCCTTCCCGTTCCTTCCGGTTCCTTTCCTTTCCTTCCAGTTTCTTTTCTTTCCTTTCCTTTCCTTCCGGTTCCTTTCCTTTCCCATGAAATTTTTACAATTTTCCAGCTTTGTCTAGCTTTCATCGTGAGACGTTCTAATCTAAACCCTCATTGTTATGATGATTGTTATGATTATACATATCGGTAGGATGGTGGTTGCAATCAATTAACGCAGAAAAAAACATTCAGGTATGCAGAACCGTCTCTCTCTGTCAGAGGGCGGCGAGACTTTCCACCTTGACTCTGCCCTTCTTCTTTCCAAGGACTTGAAGACCTTGGAACACTCCTCGCTAAAAATCGACCCATCCACACGAACAATCTCCCCTCTCTGGAGCTGCTTCGATTTTAAAAGACAGAAACGCGTTTTACCCTTAGACAAAAAAAACCCCACAACATTTTAGGGTTGTCTGTCCTTATCCCCGCTGTTCACATCCGCTCTGGTCATTTTGTTGTCCATTTTCGACCCCGTTTCTTTTCACGGAATTAACCTGATTGCGTTTTGGGGTAGGGAAACAAAATAAATCAGCCGGGGAGCGGAGACCGGTTGAAGACGGGTGGCAAAATATACCAAGAAGATACAGGGATGGGATATTATTTATTGAAAGGAGAGGTGAAGTAGATACGTTGAAATAAATCGTAAGCCAACAAACGTGTGCGAGAAATAAGACATAATGATATTTATGTTGTAATTAATTAATGAACATTGGTAATAAATAAATGCCAAATGATGCCTTTGTAACTGATACGTAAATAAAGTATAAGTTCATAATTGTAAATAATTGCGCGTTTGTGACTGAGAAATAAATAAGCCTTTAAAGGAGAGAGAAATTGAGGCGTCCAGTCAACCTTTGCCAAACGGAACAATTCGGCTCGGTTTGTTTAGCTCGTGTTTACCGGCCCTGTGTGTCAAACCTCTTTCCCCCCCCTCCCATCACTTTGAATGTGGGCTTCGAAAATAGGCCTGGCCCCTCCCTCCCACTTCCCCCCAGCCCCACTTCTCGTTTGGCTTGCTAAGTAAGTCCACGCACACCTCTGCCCCTTGACCCCCTTGTAAAAATAAAATAAAATAAACCCTTTTTAAAAGAAGAAACTGGACAGCCATTTGCCCGAAATGGTATAGGGTTACCTGCCTGAGCAGGGGGTTGGACTTGATGACCTCCAAGGTCCCCTCCAACTTTATTATTATTATTATTATTATTATTATTATTATTATTATTATTATTATTATTATTATTATGGATCATCGCACAGTCAGCCAGATGTTCAGACTGGATTTGGTATTTTTGTCTACCTATCGAGTCCTTACCCAGGACCGGGATAGGCAGATGTGGATGTTTGATGGTATTACAGATCTCGTCGCAGTTCCTAGTAAGGCCGCCTTTTGCAATTGACTAATGGCGAATTTGTCAATGCCAATGGTGTTCAAGTGGTGCTCCAGTTGTTTTGGGATTATTATTATTATTATTATTATTGTTGTTGTTGTTGTTGTTGTTGTTGTTGTTGTTCTTCTTCTTCTTCTTCTTCTTCTTCTTCTTCTTATTATTATTATTATTATTATTATTATTATTATTATTATTATTATTATTATTATTATTACAATGGGACAGTCCTTTCCGCGCGAGCCCACCTCTCGGGACTGTTGTGTTTAAAAAAAAAAAAGAAGGAAAATGGCCTTGTTTGGATGGAAAGAGGGACGAAAACGATCAGACGCGTTGAAGTCGGGGGGGGGG
>NW_015394177.1:0-5183 GCF_001527695.2 Protobothrops mucrosquamatus
AACCAAAGAGAGAAGCAACCTAGAATTAAGGAGAAATTTCCTAACAGTTAGAACAATTAATCAGTGGAACAACCTGCCTCCAGAAGCGGTGAATGCTCCAGCCTGGAAGTTTTTAAGAAGAGACTGGACATTTCAGACATTTGTCTGAAATGGTATAGAATTTCCTGCCTGAGCAGGGGGTTGGATTAAATGACCTCCAAGGTCCCTTCTAACTTTATTATTATTATTATTATTATTATTATTATTATTATTATTATTATTATTATTATTATTATTATTATTGTTGTTGTTGTTGTTGTTGTTGTTGTTGTTGTTGTTGTTGTTGTTGTTGTTGTTGTTGTTATCTATTGACTAGTGCGTGGTGTTGCAAGCCAGCCATGCTGTCTCTCCTCCAGACACTGGTACCTGCCCTTCATGGGCATCTAGTCTCGGGCTATCTGCCCGAGAAGAAATTTTCCTACATAAAACCTTGCAAGGTGCATCTTAGACTTATGTGGACTCCTTATATACCTCAAAACATTTTTGGTTTAGAACTGCCAGTTCCTACAAGGGTGAGGCCCTGGTGTATTGCTGAATATGTGAAGTTCAAGTGGTGTAAGTGGATTATACAAGAGCTATTGTCACTTTCTTGTCTCTGCCTGTCATCCTATTGTGGCATATCCCATGTAATTGCTGTAAGATAGTGTCATTTTGTGCACTTTGTGGGATATTCATACAGTAGGCATTGCAATCACTTATGACAGGAGTCACCTTGATTGGGATATTTGGCGCCTGGTGGTGAACTTACTAAGAGTTTGACTAGTTCCCTCTTGTCCACCAATCTTTAGTCTTTTACAAGGCTGATACATCTCTGTCCAGAAAAAAAAGGCCCATCTGAGAAGCAACTGAAGTTCAATCAGGAGTTCCACTCTATATTTATCCTCCACCCCCCACCCCTTCCAATGTATAGCTGAGATGTTTTTGGACAAATGTCTACTAGTCTCAGAGAAGATTGGTAAGCTGGTTGGCTCTCCTTCCTGTTGCTTGGACTTTCAGAAGAAGAGAAGAGAACTGATTTCAGAAACACTTAACCTGACATGTTACTGGGTGCAGAACATCTCCAACCAGGTGATAGGTCACTCGGGCTTTGCACTTTGCATTACCTCAAAGCCCCCATCCTAAAGTTCCACTAGCCAGATGAGACTTTGTGCACTGGATGTGCAGAGAGGCTGCTTCTGGCATATCCAGGAGCTGAGTGGAAGCATCAGAAGAGGTTCTGTTGAAACTGCCAGAGGCAGCCTCAGCAGTGAAGGAGGCAACTACTTTGTTTTGCTTTCAGAAATATAGACTGGATGTTATTTTGTGAACAGTTTCAAATCGTGCTTCATGTGAAACTTCATGATTTTGTTGTTGTTAATTGCGAAGTCGTGTCCAACCCATCGCGACCCCATTGACAACGTTCCTCCAGGTCTTCCTGTCCTCTACCATCTTCTGGAGTCCATTTAAGTTCACGCCTACTGCTTCAGTGACTCCATCCCAGCCACCTCATTCTCTGTCGTCCCCTTCTTCTATTGCCCTCAATCTTTCCCAGCATTAGGCCCTTCTCCAGTGAGTCCTAATCATATGTACGATACATTACTAATTAGCTTAAACTAGAATTTAGCCCCAAATTGTACTTGCCTGCTCACTTCTCCCATTTCTTTTAATTTCAATCTTATGTTCTCTTCCTCGGTCAGCATAGTTTCTTTCATTCTCCCTGAGTATTTCCAATATCCTCAATCCAAAACTTCATTTTACTGATACATCTGCCTGACCAGTTGACCTTCTTCTTCTAACAATGCCCATAATTGCCACAACTACCTACCATATCTACTGACCTACCTATCTAAGTTAAGGATGGAAAGCTGGAGAAGAAAGCCACAGTATCTGGTGGAGATGAAGTGAAAATATGCTACAACTTCATATACACTCACAGCTCAGGCTCTCCTTTTGTTTTCCAGATCCTCCTACACCATTGGTACTCTCCTCATTGCATTTTCTTCAGCAGGTGAGTGCTTCTGAATGAAGAGCCCACTTGAGCTCACTAAACATGGTGTTGGTATCCATGCCAGTTGCCAAGGGCCCAAATTCTGATCATGTGACTGCAGAGGCTGTGTGACAGGCATAAGTGCAAGAACTGGTAATAAGTCATTTTTTTCAGTGGTGTTGCAACTTTTAAAGGTTGCTAAATAGATGGTTGTAAGTCTAGGACAGGGGTGTCAAACTGCCGGCCCGCAGGCCGGATGCATCATCTGGAAGCCGCGCCCACCCCATTGCCAGCAATGGCAAAACCGGCCCGATACGTTGCGCGATGTCACATGACATCGCGAGTTTGACACCCCTGGTCTAGGACTACCTGTAGTTACACAGTTTGGGAAACTTGGATAAATTTTACTGATTTTGTAGTTCAAATTAATACTGTCAGATACAGACAGTATCTTAAAAGTTATACAGAAAAGGAAATACTGTACTGCCAGGTTTTCTTTCATATAAAGGTAACAACTGCTGTTTTTTTTAATTTTTCTTTAATGCGACTACTAAAAAGCTCCAAGATCTTTGTTCTCCCTATTCTATTAATTCATCCTTAACTTAAGGCAATTTAGTGGGTCCAACTAGTGATAGTGGACCATGGAGTTAAGCGTAGTACATAGAATGCCTTGGTAACTGGTTAATAATGGCCATGTTTAAACTAAACTTTGTTGGCTAAATGAGAAGTAATGGCTATCCATTTACTGTTCAAAGCTTGATAAGTAGTTAGATGTGAAGGATATACCATATCCTAGGTTATAATTGTGCTATTCTCTGAATCAACTTGACTGGGATTTATCTTAATGTTCATTTATACATTTATCTTGAAAGATTACAAGGTGTCCGACTGGATGGGTGCCTCTTGAGAAATAATTCTACTGTATGTGTTTTGTTGAGAGCTGACACTAGCATTCCACAAAAATCATGTGCACTGTCTAGCTCACTTCTGCTCATGCACATCTGGCCGATACTTTTTGCTAATATTTATCAAAAGGCAAAGGCAGGACAAAGACTGTGGGCTCAGGCTTTTTATTAGTAATTTCTCAGAACTGGTATAAAATATATGTTGCTATAGTTTGCTATGCTCCATACTATGTACATTGGGAATTGTTAGGTTGGGAGCTGTTAGCCAATATATGAATGGCTATTCTTGCACTAGCACAACCGATTTTTTTAGTTCTGCACTGTGAATGAATATGGAAAATGGGCAACAATACTTTGAAAGATAGATTATCTATATCTTGGTTTTTCTTCTTTCCAGCCACTGCAATAATGTTGTATCCAGCATTGACATTTATCTCTGTTGGTGGGATCCTTCTCATTCTCACAAATATGCAGGTTTGAATTTCTTCCCTTATGCATCCTACTGGGGAGGGATTCTGGGAAAGAACTTTGGAGGGGGGGGGCATGGATAAGTCTAACCACAACAACTTTTACTTGGGTGGGGGGAGATCCCAGAGATATCTTTATTTCCTCTTTTTGGGATATTCAAAACAAATTGGGAAAAGAGAACCATTATGTCATTTTCCTGCATGTTCAGAATGTATCAGGCTAGTCTGGAGATGAAATCCCATGAAAGATGGCCACAGGCATAGAAGAAATCTATTTTACAAATTGCTTATTCTTCCATAGCATCTATTTTTTTATATTCTAGCCTAAGTAGAACTGAAGGGGATTGGCCCTTTTAATTTATTTCTCCAGATTGGGAATCTGTTTGGAAAACATCGGTCCATCATCATTACCCTCTACAATGGAGCCTTTGATTCTTCCTCAGCTGTATTTCTTATCATCAAGGTTGGTGAGAAAGGCTTTTCCATTTTTGTTTTGCCTCCCATATCAATTTATCTTTAATTTTAAAAATGTTCCTACTTCTATCTTTGGGCTTTTCTGCCTTGTTGCTGCTTTTGGTAGGTGCGGGATTACCATTGTCGGCACAAAATTTCCTCATTGTCCTTATCTGTAGCACTAAACCATGACCTTAAACCCATCTAAATTATCAGCACTAAATGAATTAATGACTAGCTGATAATTGGATTAGACATTCAAAGAAACAGCCTACTTCAAAGCAAGCCAGGCTGCAACCTTAGGATTGAGGCTAAGACATAAAGAGAGCAAGATCATGGTGTGTGGAGGACGATAAGAGAGGAGATAAGCAAGATTGGGGGAGGGGGAATAATAAACTAGCATAAATAGTTAATTGAATTGTCCTGAATTGGTTTAACCTTCAGAGATATTTGATCTGGATTTATATGCTTAAAAGTAAGACTATAGATAATACTTTTCCTTCTTGCCTCCAGCAGATTCATTTTCTCATTAAAGGACAAGTTCAGGCTGATTTGGAAATACTGTACATTTCTGCACAAATTAGCCACGCATACCCAAGAGCGTTAGTTGTATGCAGACAGCTCCTTTGCTAGTGGGCATTAGAGAAAGGTCACCGTTTGCATTTGGCCATGAATCTGGGACATTTTCACCATTAATGCTGTTAACAGCCAATTGATATTACCAAAGTCACCTCTCTGCATTCAGGTAGTCCTGAACGTGAGGCAGAGCAGAGTTTACAGCCAAAATGAGACAGTTGCCTACTTCATCCTTCTTGGTAATGGTATTGGTTCTTCTCCAGTGAAAATCAGTCTTGCGGATCTCTGACTTTGAGCAAAAGATTATGAGGGAAAGAGGCTCTGCATCCCTTTCCCTTTTGCCATTTGTTTGAGATATCTAGGTTTAGATGGATCAGCCACAGAAGGTCTGTAGGCTTTGGGCCATGACTGACTCTCAGATCAACCTTTTTGATGGGATTGTTGCCGAGGGAAATAGGAAGAGGGAATGCTATGTATACCATCTTGCGCTCCTGAAGGAAAGGTGGGTTATATATATGTAGGTCTTTAGTTATTCGGGTTTTCTCCCGCGTAGAATTAAAAGTACCTTGGCGACATATCCAAACCCACACAGATGATGAGGCACAACCACAAACTAGAAGCCAGTCCACAGCTGCATCATCAGCCACTTTAAACCCCTCCAATCCATACATGAAGCAAACTGACACCCACCATAAAGATGTGGCACGACCACGAACACGAAGCCAAACAACAGCAATGAAGCTCACCATCTCAAATCCCCCTGCAACTCAAACTAAC
>NW_015394177.1:5591-8066 GCF_001527695.2 Protobothrops mucrosquamatus
GTCAGTCAATAGACGTGAGCACCAGGGAATAAATAATTTAATAATAATAATTTAGAGATAAAAGTTCTTAAGAATATTAAAAACCTTTAAAATACATAGAAATCAATAAAAGTGCCTAGCTTTCGTCGGCATCCGCTGACATCTTCAGGGCTTAGAATGCTGGTCAATGGGAAAGTCCCTTTATAGGTTTAATTAGGGCATGTGCACGACTCTTCGATCTCGTCACTGGGCCGGTTATACTAGAATGTACTCCAAGCACCGAGTTCTTATTGGGAGTTGTCCTTCCCACATGATCCGTATCAGTGTAAGTAATAGCAGGCGCTAAACCTCCAAGAAAGGATATCCCCTGCTATTACTTACACTGATATATATATATATATATATACACATACATGTTTATTTTCCTTTTGGGTTGAGTGGGCAGACAGCAGGAAGAAAAGCGTAAGGTGGCTTTCCTTCCGTTTAATTTATTATGGGAGAGTGCTTTGCATTTCAGACACGGAGGATGGAAAAGAGGGAGACAGTTGCCTGTCATACAAAATCTGGTCCTTGTTCTCCGTGTAGATCTCAGGAGGGACCGGGAGAGGTTTGCTGTTGAAAGCAGAGTGAGACTGATTTCAGCAGGAAGTTGCACTTGAAGGGAGAGAGAGGATTCTTTGTCCTGTTGTTTCTTGTAATTTATGACTCAGCTTTCTAAAGCACTTTTGTGACTGAGTTTTGCTTGTAGAGGAGAATAGGAACTGGAGTTTCTGGGCAATTCCCAGCAGAATGAATAGCTAAGGCTGAGAGACCCGATGTAACTGTGCTGTGTGACATGTTGCATTGACTATATCCCCCATCATCCCCACCCTGCTGGCACTATTAATTGGCTGGGTTCACCCAGCATCTAGAAGAGGCTAAAATAAAGTTTAGGATTCAGTTTATTGTAATCACCAGACACTACCTTAGCCTGCTGTGGAAAGCAGACCATTTGTGTATTTGTTTGGATATAACATGTTGTGTGAACTTTAGTTTTATAAACCCAGGCCTAGGATTTAGTGTAGGTATGCACTGCACTTTAGATCAGCGGTTCTCAACCTATGGGTCGCGACCCCATTTGGGGTCGATCGACCATTTCACGGGGGTCGCCAAGCAAGGCTGTCCGCCATTTTTTCCCCCCTTTTCCAGCGGGTGCCGTACCTCCCTTGAGCTGGGCCAGCTGGTGGTCGGCCTGCTCCGTCTCTGCCGCTTGCCAGCTACGCCTCGGCCGGCGCAGGGGGCGGAACCACGCATGCGCGGCACTCCCTGGCAGGGAAAGTCCTCGACTTATGACCGGTTTAGTCCTCGACTTACAACCGGTTTAGTCCTCGACTTACGACCGGTTTAGTCCTCGACTTACGACCGGTTTAGTCCTCGACTTACAACCGGTTGGGGTCGTGGCATTAAAAAGGTTGAGAACCACTGCTTTAGATCTTAAACCAAAATTGGATGCCAATGGGGAAGTGGGGATACACCGCACCTAACTCCTTAAAGAAATTGCTTTTTTTTTCTTGGGCCCAGAGCCATTTTCTCCCTTTTTGAATTAGGAAGCATGTAAAAAAAAAAAAACTTTCTCAAACTACCCAGGAAAACACATGAAATCTCATCATCGCTCACATCAACGACCTAGCGTTGTCCTATTTGCATCCTTGTCCCTCTCACTCTGGCAATGGGCCCTTTAAACATGTTCAGTGGTGGTACCAAAAAAATTGCCCAACCATTTCAGAAGCTGCCCTCATCTTCTGAGAAGGACCTGTTAATGATCAGGATAGAGCAAATGGAAAGGGGGAACTGAAGCCTTTCCATCTTCCTTGCTACATTTCTGCAGGAACTCGGGGATTGGTGCACACGGTAGGAGCGTTAAAATACAGCCAGCTTATCTTGGAATACGTTGTTTGTCCTCAGCTCCTGTATGAGCAAGGCCTCTCCCTGGGAGCCATGTTCTTCTTCATGTCTGCCTGCAGTGCCTGGCACTTAGTTCGCACCTTTTTCCTGATGCCCCGATACCATATTCCTTATCCACTGCCCCCAGGCTATACATATGGGTAAGCAGCACTTCTGTCCGATTGGCAGCTGACTCCTCTGTGTGACTTTCCCAAAATCCTAGTCCCCTCTTATTTTCCTATCATTTTTCTCCAGTTGCTTCTTCCTTTTTCTAGCTATTACCGTGATGCCTGAAATCTTAGTGACCAGAGAACATATTTTAGGGATCTTTAGATTCTCTCAGTTAATCCTATAAAGACAATCCTTCTTTCTGAGTGCTATTTTAGGCATGCACTGTGAAAGCCTGTCCTTGGATTTGTCTAGGGATGTGTTTTGCATCTGATTGTCACTGTACCTTTAACAGCAGTTTGGTGTGCAAAAGTAATTTGAGGCTAGAAAAGCTGCACCAGTAGGTCTATTCTTAACATCCAGCTGCTATTTAAGTTAAAAGACACATCCATGCATTGTTTGGTT
>NW_015394177.1:9519-12550 GCF_001527695.2 Protobothrops mucrosquamatus
GTCTTCTAATCCAACCACCTGTGGATCTCCTATTTAGCTAGGGTTACATTATTTGGAATGGCTGGGCCATTCTTCTGTGTAATTTTTAGGTTCTTCTGCAAAGTAATGATAAAATATGAGTCTGCCTCCATGTATATTTCAGAGGCAGCCTTCACTGGACTACACAATTCATCCAGGATTGAGAGATGCTCCTTTTTTTTGTATCCAGTTTCCTTTATTCTCCTTCTTTTGCCTCATTCTTTCTCTTTAGAGTTCCACACACGAAGCCAGGTCTGAATTACCCATTTTCTTAGCTGTTAGGCATTGCGGAACATGATCAGCTCCCAAGTCACCATGTGCTTCTAGGCTATTGCAGTCAACTGTTTTTTATGGGTGAGCAGATAGGAAGAATGAGCTCAAATGTCATAATTTTTCACTTTTTATGGTTTCCCCAGGATGTGGGATCTACTACTTGAAGTTCCAGCAAGATATTAATCATATTTAATGTCATGTTACTACGAAATACTGTTTCCTTTTTCCTCCCAGTGACCCTGCTGCAAATTGCTAGTGAGAAACAGCAGCTTTGTACCCTGCCAGCCAATTGATCAGAGGCTGGTAGAAAAGCGAGAGGGCGCTTTGCAACTTCATACATTGCAGCAACTGTTACCAAAGGCATAGTTAGTTCAACTTTTGATGTCCTCTGTACCCTAGAACTTATTTCACATACTTTTTGGGTGGGTCTGGTTTGAAGTCAATAGGAATAATTATCCCATCCCTACTTAACCAAACATTTTCCCCCCCTGGCATTAATTAAAACATAAATCCACATGTGTGTGACTTATAATTATTTAATCCTGGAAGTGCAGTCAGAGAAACAGTAGCAACTAGTCTTCTGTGTGAAGACATTCTGAGTTTGTGATATAATAAACAGACTGGACATAATTCCAGAGTACATCCACTTTTCTTTTTTTTTAGGTGATGCTGAGACTGGATCAGATGCCAAGCAGCCGCCTGTTAAATCCTTTTGGAAATGTGCTTTCTCCATGTTATTTTTCTGGCACTTGATATGGCTGTCAGTGATGCAGCTGCGCCATTACCTCTTCATTGGCACCCTCAATCCCATGCTGACGAAACTCGCAAATAAGGACGCCAGCCTCGGTACTGAGGGAACCCAAAGAATTGTGGGGAGGGAACGTGGTCCTTGGGGAAGAGGAGAGAATAGGAAAAGATACATAATGGCTAATAAATTTAAGGTAAATGAGAAGCAAGCAATAAGAAGGACGACTACGAAAAATGAATAGGGACAGTTAAAAGAAGTATTGACTGGGGCAGCAAATGGAAAATATGGGGGGGGGGGGAGAAACCTGCCAAAGGACACTGCTTTACAATGGAAGGGTGAGCCAGAGTCCCATCAGCTTACAGCAAGTTTTTTTTGTGGTCAAGTTGTGGGTTTTTTTTTTTTTTTACTTTTTAAAATAATTTGGGGAGCATAACAAAGTAATTTCAGTTCCTTTCTGTCCTTAATTTGCCACACAAAGCCTAGTTCAATCTTTGAGCAGATGGAAATTGCATATTCCTGCCTTATAAGAAGTATGCAGCTGCTGGGTCCTCATATCTCACTAAACCGTGATATGCTTGGTTTTGCCTGAGTAAGTTCTGGAATCCAACCATTTTTCCTCCAAAGAGAGTGCTTTCATATAATCATGGCTTAGCACAGTGTTTCTCAACCTTGACAATTTTAAGGCACGTGGACTTCAACTCCCAGAATTCCACAGCCAGCATTGCTGGCTGTGGAATTCTGGGAGTTGAAGTCCACGTGCCTTAAAATTGTCAAGGTTGAGAAACACTGCGCATAATGTGCAAACCTTTTAAGTCCCAGAAAGAAAGTTTTCTCCTAGAATATGTCACATGTTCCACTGCTCTGTTTTATTTATGTTGCCCCCTTTTCTCCCTTCCTGGAACAAAAGGCAGGTGATTTCTCTTCCAAAATGTTCTTCTCTCCTGAGATGATGGGGTCAGGATGTAATCAAACATAGCCTGAGGCCTGCCCTGAAACCTTTTCTCTGTCTTCGAGCAGAGATAAGCTGCTGAAATAAGATTTAAATTGTGTCATTTTAAAACTCAGATATGAATAATGGCAGAACTCCGCTGTTGATTGCTAGATAGGACCGGCCAGCAAGCTGAGAGAACTACCAGCCTCCTTTCGTATGACTCTTGCTAGAGGCTTTGTTCCATATCCAAAGGGAGAGTTTTTCTGAGAACTGGATGACCAAAGAGTCAAAACCTGAACACATGTTAACCTCATTTAAACACCTACAATGAGTTTCAGAAATAAAAAAAATTTAAGAGAAAATTTTTATAAAATGTTTTATAGGTGGCATTTGGATCCTCAAAAATTGTCGTGCATGTATCCTAACTTACAACCTAAGTGTTGGAGATGTGGAAATTTAGATGCAGCTTATTTTCATATCTGGTGGACATGTAGGGAAATAAAAGCATTTTGGATAAAAATTTGGTGGAATATACAATATGTTTTTAAGAAAAAGATAAAGTTTACACCGCAGATATTTTTGTTAGGTATTATGGAAGATTTAGATGTTAAAGAAGTGAATTTGATGTTGAATCTTATAACGGCTGCAAGACTACTAGTAGCTCAATATTGGAAAACGGAACGTCTGCCCACTATAGAAGAATGGTCACTTAAAGTCTCAAATTTAGCAGAAATGGCCAAGATTTCCGCTTATGTGAACGATTATTCACAAGAAAGATATATTTCGGTTTGGAGAAGATGGATAGATTATATTGAGAGTAAATATGGGACCAAAAAGTTCCATTTGGTCTTTGAGTGAATTTTAGAGTATTATTGTTGTTATACAGTTTATTTATCCTTATTTTTAATTACTAATATGATATTATTATTATTGTGTTTAATCTTAATATATTTTATGCTAAAAAGAGAGTTAAAGGATTTTACAGACTTGTTATTCTAGTAATTGATTAATGTTAGTTAGAATATGATTATTCTATTGTTAACCCTGTGATTAGCTCTGGG
>NW_015394178.1:0-5560 GCF_001527695.2 Protobothrops mucrosquamatus
CTGCGACAACGGGACATTATAAGCAGGTGTAAATGTAAGCCCTCTTGTTGAGCGCCAAAAATAACCATGGAGGGTGACAGTGTTCAAAATGTTCAGATCTGGGTCCCAAATCCCCTTTTTCAGGCATGTAAGTTTGAACGTTCGCTAAGCTACTGAGTTGTAAGTCGTAAGTTGAAATTTTTTCGTCCATTTTTTTTTTTCTTCCTTTCTTGGTGCAGAGTGGAAGATCACCTGGTGGCCTACTTTCTGTCTCTCTTCTGCTGCTGTGATGTCCATAAAAAAAGATTAAAACCAGGGAAACCAAAAGCCTGGGGACTATCCAGGCTATCCAGATGGTTTTCTCAGGGATTCTGGAAAGTTCTCTGTTTCGGATAAATAGAGACAGATACAAACTAGTCCTCAAGTTACGTTTAGTGACTGTTCATTGAGTTCCTTTAGTGACTGTTCAAAGTTAAAACAGCACCGAAAAAAGTCATTGGTGGCCGTTTTTCAGACTTTTAGGGTCTTTGAGCATCCCTGGGGGTCACGTGATCAACATTCGGACTTTGGGCAACTGGCTCGTATTTATGACGGTCGCAGTGTCCTGCGTGATCCCGTTTTGCCACCTTCCGACAAGCAAAGTCAATGGGGGAAGCCAGAGTCACTTAACAACCGGGTTCCTCACTTAACAACTTGTTAGTGCAGGGATAGGCAACCTTGGCTCTTTTATGACTCGTGGACTTCAACTCCCAGAATTCCTGAGGCCAGCCATGCTGAGGGGAAAGGGAGAGGTTTCCAAGCTGAGCCATGCTGGCTCAGGAATTCTGGGAGTTGAAGTCTACCAGTCATAAAAGAGCCAAGGTTGCCTACCCCTGATCTAGATCAAGGGTCTTCAAACTTGGCAACTTTAAGACTTGTGGACTTCAACTCCCACAATTCCTAAGCCAGCATGGGGGAACTATGGCCCCTTCATGACTCGTGGACTTCAACTCCCAGAATTCCTGAGCCAGCCATGCTGAGGGGAAAGGGAGAGGTTTCCAAGCTGAGCCATGCTGGCTCAGGAATTCTGGGAGTTGAAGTCCACGAGCCATGAGGGGGCCAAGGTTGCCTACCCCTGTCTTAGTGATTCATTTAACAGCTGTGGCGAGAAAGGTTGTCCAATGGGGCACAGCGCTGTCTCACTTAGCAACGCAAATTTTGGGCTGAATTTTGGTCATAAGGGGAGGACCGCCTATAATGCGAGTTGTTGATATTACAGTTCGTCACCATTTGATCTCTTTCCTCTTCTCTATCTCTGTTTTTCCCCCTCTTGGTCCTGTTCACTGTGTTGATTGATGTTTGCAGAACTCTGTTTATCAACTGATAAATAAACACACATCAAGCTCTAGTTTGTTTGTTTGTTTGCTAGCTGAACCGAGCAGCTTCTCTGATCTGGATCTGGGGATTGATCCGGAGGGGTGTCCGGTACCAATCGAACTTAAAAATGACCCCTCTTGTCCTTTTCCAATGGAGACAAACCGCTTCCTGGGTTCTTTCCAGATTTTCTGCAGGGATGAGAGCCCAGATTATGCACCGGCCTCCCCGCCAGCCGTGCTTGTTAGCAACGGAGGCGGGTGTTGTTGTTTTTTTCTCCTTTTTGTTAATTCCAACAATTTCCCTTCTGCCAAATCCTCCTGGAACAGGGAGATAGGAGACCTGGCTGTGCTCCTGGTTGGAAGGATGGAGCAGATGTTTCTGCTCCGGAAAGAGCGAGGGGCGAAGGAGGATAATCCCAGCATCCAGGAGGACAAATGGCCGGCTGATCAGGAAAGCAGAGAGAGAGAGAGAGAGAAAGATCCGGAGAAAGGCCAAGGCTGAAGGACGTGCTGGGGGCCTGTCTTTGTCTGTCTGTCTGTCTGTCTGTCTAATTTGTTTATGAAAAGTTTTACAAAGAACATGAAACAAAAACCGACGGATGGGTGGATGGATAGATGGATGTAAAGAAAATGGAAAAAAAGAAGAAGGAAAGAAGAAATAAGGGAGAGTGGGAGGGAGGGAGGAAGGAAGAAGGAAGAGAAGGAAAAGAAAAAAGCGAGGGAAAAAGGAAGGAAGAGAAGGAAGAAAAAATGGAGGAAGGAAGGAAAAAGAAAGAAAGGGAAAGAAGGCAGGAGATAGGAATGAGAAGAAGGGAGGGAAGGAGGAAGGAATGAAGAAAAAGAAGAAAGGGAAGGAGGAAAGAAGGAAGGAAGAAAAAATGAGGAAGGAAGGAAAGGGAAGGAAGGAAAAGGAGGAAGGAAGGAAAAGAAGGAAGGCGATGGGAATGAGAAGAAGGGAAGGAGGAAGGAATGAAGAGAAAGAAGAGAGAAGAAAGCGAAGGGGGAAGGAGGGAGGGAGGAAGGAAGGAGCAAAAGTGTAAAAAGAAAAATAAATAGAAGAATAAACAGCTTCCAATTGCCATAGCGGCAAATATTAATACAATCACAAAATTATCTCCTGCTCTACGATTACAAAAAAATCCCATTTTGTCTACTATTACACTTGTTTCTAATCCTCCAAACCACAAATTGTAAGTGCATTTTTTTCCCCATTTCATGGAAAAAAGGCCATAAAGGGGGTTTCCGAGTCAGCCATTCAGGTAGTTTTTCCTCTGAATAAAGAAGTTAATTTAGCCCGTAAGTTCCATCCACTTTATGAAAACCTCCCTCCGCTGTGCGTATTGTCAAATCCTTCCACTTCTGCGCGTATAATCCTACTCTCGCAGCAGTTGTGGCTTATAAAAACAAAGTCCCATGACTTTTGCCCGGTTGCTGGTTCATTAGTCCCCAAAAGACAAATTTCTGATTTCCGTTGTAGTTTAAAAGTTGCTAAAAACGTCTGAGTTAATGTACGTATGAATATCCAGAATTTTCTGGTTTTTTTTTTTTTTTACCAAACATGTCTTTTGTACCAATCACGTAGTTTCAATACCACTGAAAAGAGTGACTTATGACCGTTTTTCACACTTACGACCATTGCAGAATCCCCCAAGGTCACGTGATCAAAACGGAGACACTTGGCAGTGGGGTTCATACTTACGACGGTCGCAGAGTCCTGGGGGGGGGTGTCATGGGATCCCCCTTTTGTGGCCTTCTGACAAGCCAAGTGACTGGGGGAAGCCATGTTTGCTTAACGACCGCGTGACTAACTTAACAACTGCAGTGTTTCACTTAACGACTGTGGCAAGAAAGGTCGTAAAACGGGAACAAACTCGCTTAACAATTGTTTCACTTAGCGACGTACATTTTGGGCTGAATTGTGGCCGTAACTCGAGGACTGCCTGTGTTGTGTGTGAAGCTAGGTCAGTGACTCCATCGGGGAGAAGCTGCATCGGCACAACACACAAAGCCTTCAAAAGAATTTCACAACGGCTGTCACAGTTACAATCTCCAGGATTTGGAGGAGTCAGTCTTGCCGACAGCCAAGATTGGATCCTGGGTTTGGAAACAAATTACCCGACAACTTGATAAATGATTGGAAAGGAACAAAAGAAATCCACAGCGTCTACCTGCAGTCGATCACAAATTTTTCCAGCTGTTTGATTTCAGGGCATTGAGATGTGAACATCGGCAGTTTAATCCAGGGACTAAGGCAGGACTAGAAATCGCTGTCTCCTAGTGATTGGCCCAGAGTCACTCAGCCAGCTTTCATGGTTAAGGCGGAACTAGAACTCACTACCTCCTGGTGATTGGCTCAAGGTCAGCTAGCCAGCTTTCATGCCTAAGGCAGGACTAGAACTCACCATCACCTGGGTGAACAGCCCAAAGTCACCCAAGTAGCTTTCATATCTGACGCAAGATTAGAACTCACCGCCTTTGGTTTCTTAACTACCAGACCAAACCTTTCCAACAAATTCTTGTCAGAATCTGCAAAACCAGAGGATGGTCAGAAAAGTCAAAATGGCAGCCACGAAGATGCAGACAAAATCCCACCCCGTTTTGAGGTGCCCTGCGTCTTGCAAACAGGTCTTCCCTCAACAGAACCATGAAATTAAAAGATGGAAAACTCATCCGCTTTGATAATATGGATGATAGTAGGTTTGATAATTAATTGGATGAAAATAGACCCTTATCTAAGGGACTCAAATGATTTAAGGTTGTCACTACTTTGTTAAAACACAAAAAAAATTGATGGATTGATGGATGAGATATGTATAGGACAGATTAATGTTTATTTTAACTGGGAGAGATTTGTGGAAGAAATAAATAAGATCTATGATGAAATTAAAGAATTAGGATATATTTAGAAGAGATACCTGAACTGATAATGTGTGTATTTGAAGTTAAATTTGATTCTGGTTTTGTAATTGCAGAAAGATTTAAAACAGGTTTAGGATTAATAGAAATTTAAGGTAGAAATAGTTTAAATAGCTTAAATATATAAGCTATTTGAGGGAAATAAAGAGGGAATATATGGTGCATTGATTGAATTATTTATGTATGTTCTGTTTTTTGGATTTTTAATTACCCCAGCCCCACGGTGTGTCTTGAGCACTTTGTATTAATTAAAAAACCAATAAAAATTTGTTTAAAAAAAAGAAAAGAAAACTCATCCGGAGATGAATCATACGCACTGCCTGAGTTTAGAACCATTTTAAATATTTAAGGGAATGTCGATACGACAGCTGATTTTGGTCTATAGCAGGGGTAGGCAACCTTGGTTCTTTTATGACTCGTGGACTTCAACTCCCAGAATTCCTCAGCCAGCATGGCTCCGCTTGGAAACCTCTCCCTTTTCCCTCAGCATGGCTGGCTCAGGAATTCTGGGAGTTGGAGTCCACGAGTCATAAAAGAGCCAAGGTTGCCTACCCCTGACCTATAGGATTCACGTTTTATAGGTGCTGGAAATGTCCTTAACAGCCCAAACTTAGTCCTCGGCTTACGACTACAATTCAGTCCCAAATTCACTTTGCTAAGAGTTTTGCCCCACTTTGCCACCTTCCTTGTTAAACGAATCGTTGTTAAATTAGTAACTTGGTTGTGTAAAGGAATCCGGCTTCCCCATTGACTTTGCTTGTCAGAAGTTCGCCAAAGCGGGTCACGTGAGCCCGGGACACTGCGACCGTCATAAATGTGAGACAATTTACGACGCTTGCGGTGCCCCAGGGCCGTGTGATCTCCTTCTGTGAGCTTCTGACCAGCAAAGCCAATGGGGGATGCCCGATTCACTTAACAACCGTGTGTGCTTAATTTAACAAGGACAGCCCTTCACTTAACTACTTCGGCAACAAAGGTCGTGAGATAATAATAATAATAATAATAATAATAATAATAATAATAATAATAATAATAATAATAAAGTTGGAAGGGACCTTGAAGGTCATCTAGTCCAACCCCCTGCTCAGGCAGGAAGCCCTATACCATTTCGGACAAATGGCTGTCCAGTCTCTTCTTAAAAACTTCCAGTGTTGGAGCATTCACCGCTTCTGGAGGCAGGTTGTTCCACTGGTTAATTGTTCTAACTGTCAGGAAGTTTCTCCTTAGTTCTAGGTTGCTTCTCTCCTTGATGAGTTTCCACCCGTTGCTTCTTGTCCTGCCTTCAGGGGCTTTGGAGAATAGCTTGACTC
>NW_015394178.1:5822-7226 GCF_001527695.2 Protobothrops mucrosquamatus
TCCACCCGTTGCTTCTTGTCCTGCCTTCAGGGGCTTTGGAGAATAGCTTGACTCCCTCTTCTTTGGGGCAGCCCCTGAGATACTGGAAGACTGCTATCATGTCAATAAATCAATCAGTATAGAGCTGGAGGGGACCTTGGAGGTCATCTAGTCCAACCCCCTGCTCAGGCAGGAAACCCTATACCATTTCAGACAAACGGCTGTCCAGTCTCTTCTTAAAAACTTCCAGTGTTGGAGCATTCACCGCTTCTGGAGGCAAGGAGTTCCACTGGTTAATTGTCCTCACTGTCAGGAAGTTTCTCCTTAGTTCTAGGTTGCTTCTCCCCTTGATTAGTCTCCATCCATTGCTTCTTGTCCTGCCTTCATGTGCTTTGGAGAATAGCTTGACTCCCTCTTCTTTGGGGCAGCCCCTGACATACTGGAACACTGCTATCATGTCCCCCCTCGTCCTTCTCTTCATTAAACTAGAGATACCCAATTCCAGCAACTGTTCCTTGTATGTTTTAGCCTCCAGTCCTCTAATCATCTTTGTTGCTCTTCTCTGCACTCTTTCTAGAGTCTCAGCATCTTTTTTACATCGCGGTGACCAAAACTGGATGCAGTTTTGCAGATGATGGGGCCAAGCTCACTTAACAAGGGTTTCGCTTAGCAACGGATTGCGATTGTGGTCATAAGGTCGAGGTCTACCCGTATCACAAACGAGCTGTGGCGTTGTGTAGCTCAGGCATTCGAAATCTCTTCGAAGGTGGAAGGAGAGCCACGTTAAGTCTTTCGGGCCCGATACTAAGAGGCGCTTGGGAGCATTTTTCCGACTCACAAATTTTATTCAGATGCCTCGTCCCGCCTTCCCCTTCAAAGCTCCGTAGGAGACGGGCAGGGATGATTTAACGGGGCGTGTAATGGACAAAGCAGGGCTGCGAGGAGGAAATAATCGCATTTCTTGCCACCTTGCAAAATGTCTGTGTAGTTTAAAGCAACGGCTCCTTTTGTCCCCAATGCAAGGAATTGCACAGAGTGCCCATCTAGCGGTGAAGGGACCAGGCTGGAAACCAGGAGACGGAGAGTTCTAGTCCCGCCTTAGGCATGAAAGCCGGCTGGGTGACTTTGGGCCAATCACCAGGAGACGAAGAGTTCTAGTCCCGCCTTAGGCATGAAAGCCGTCTGGGTGACTTTGGGCCAATCACCAGGAGACGGAGAGTTCTAGTCCCGCCTTAGGCATGAAAGCCGGCTGGGTGACTTTGGGCCAATCACCAGGAGACGGAGAGTTCTAGTCCCGCCTTAGGCATGAAAGCCGTCTGGGTGACTTTGGGCCAATCACCAGGAGACGGTGAGTTCTAGTCCCGCATTAGGCATGAAAGCCGGCTGGGAGACTTTGGGCCAATCACCAGGAGACGGTGAGTTCTA
>NW_015394178.1:7653-12548 GCF_001527695.2 Protobothrops mucrosquamatus
GCCTTAGGCATGAAAGCCGTCTGGGTGACTTTGGGCCAATCACCAGGAGACGGTGAGTTCTAGTCCCGCATTAGGCATGAAAGCCGGCTGGGAGACTTTGGGCCAATCACCAGGAGACGGTGAGTTCTAGTCCCGCCTTAGGCATGAAAGCCGGCTGGGTGACTGGGCCAATCACCAGGAGACGGTGAGTTCTAGTCCCGCCTTAGGCATGAAAGCCGGCTGGGTGACTTTTGGCCAATCACTAGGAGACTGGGAGTTCTAGTCCCGCCTTAGGCATGAAAGCCAGCTGCGTGACTTTGGGCCAATCGCCAATTAATTCCTTCCTTCCTTCCTTCCTTCCTTCCTTCCTTCCTTCCTTCCTTCCTTCCTTCCTTCCTTCCTTCCTTCCTTCCTTCCTTCCTTCGATTTAATCCATTTCTTCAGCAACTCTGGTCTGGTTAATTTGGGATTTAAAAACTCAGGTACAATGAAACAAGATAAGATAACCTTTATTGTCATTTTTTTACTGTGGGCACAACGGCACACGTCAAAAATGAAATTTAGTTGCCCGCTCTCAAAGTAATAAATAAATATCGTAATAAATATTCATCATGGCAACTGAGGACGGCAACAATTATTTATAAACGGCATATCCATGTCCCAGGCCCAATTAAGCTCTTGATTTCCTTGCCTGGAAAAAATAGCCGTATTTTTAGCATTTTACAAATCCTCGGACAAAAGAGGCCATTTTATCCCCTGTAGGCACCCACAGATGGGTGAACTTGAACTCGTTCCCGGCTGATTGTCCTTTGTCCTGTTTCCTGGCCAGCTTCTGAATAATTCTGCTCCTTTGTCTAAATAACCACCTTTGAAAATAGCAATTAGGTGTCTTTGGAATTTTCTCTTACAGAAACATAGAAAGTAAAGGTTGGAAAAAACCTCCTAGATCACTTTGCCCAGTGTTTTCCAAATTTAAGAGGGGTGGACTTCAACTCCCAGAATTCCCAGAATTCCCCAGAAGAATTATTTTTCGTTATTCTTGTAGGAATAAAGTCACCTTTGAGTTGAACTTGACTTCTAGTAACTTCATAGCCCAGGTCTGTAGAGCGGTGTTTCTCAACTTTTGCAACTTTCCGACGGGTGGACTTCAACTCCCAGAATTCCGCAGCCAGCTGTGCTGGCTAGGGAATTCTGGGAGTTGAAGTCCACCCCTCTTCAAGTTCCCAAGTTTGGCAAACACTGATTTAGCCCAACGTCTGCTCGATGCAGGAACCCCGATGGCCAACTAAATCTACTTTTGTGCAGATTCAAAGAAGGGTAAGGAACGTGTTAAACTCAACCACGGAGAAAACCCTCCAGAATCGCATATATTTCTCAAGAGGCTATAGAGTTCAAATGCGCAACTGGCACAATTTGAAGAAAAAAACCCCAAACGTCCTACGTCTGTTGGAAGAGGATCCAGAACAGATGATGGTTTCCTGGCTGGATATTTGATGGAGCGTCATCTATCTTCATAAGGAATCTTCCAACTGTTTCCATCTTCTCTTTGTTGCGTTCTCCAATCTTGATGGACATTCCTACGGTCTCGGCCAAAGTTGGAGACCTCAATTTGACGTTCAGTGGTCATTTCCCCCCCCCCCCCCAAGCAGATTAAAATTGGGAAGCTTTTCCATCCTTGTAGGGTTCTTTTTTGGACCTGCCGATCCTCCGTTGTCATTTTTCTTTTTTTTATGCTGGAGAGCAACACGCTGTATTTCAGCCCAAGGATGATGTGAATACAAAATTCAACCCAAACTGACATTCATTCTCTTTGGAACATTCCAAGATTTATTTTTTTCCCATGCAGCAAGAATTGTTGAGATAAACTGTCATGCCTGGGTATATATATATTTTTTTCCGCTCTGTCTTGCGAAGAGAAATGCCAGAAGTTGAGAGAGGGTGTGTGGAATGCACACCGTGGCTGTATTCACACAACCATGCTAGCAGGCCCGTGGTAATTTTTAATAATAATAATAATAAAGTTGGAAGGGACCTTGGAGGTCATCTAGTCCAACCCCCTGCTCAGGCAGGAAACATATCATTTCAGACAAATGGCTGTCCACTCTCTTCTTAAAGACTTCCAGTGTTGGAGCGTTCACCGCTTCTGGAGGCAGGTTGTTCCACTGGTTAATTGTTCTCACTGTCAGGAAGTTTCTCCTTAGTTTTAGGTTGCTTCTCTCCTTGATTAGTTTCCATCCGTTGCTTCTTGTCCTGCCTTCAGGGGCTTTGGAGACTAGCTTGACTCCCTCTTCTTTGGGGCAGCCCCTGAGATATTGGAATACTGCTATCATGCCCCCCCTCGTCCTTCTCTTTGTTAAACTAGACATACCCAATTCCAGCAATCATTCCTTATATGTTTTAGCCTCCAGTCCCTTAATCATCTTTGTTGCTCTTCTCTGTACTCTTTCTAGAGTCTCAGCATCTTTTTTACATCGTGGTGACCAAAACTGGATGCCGTATTCCAAGTGTGGCCTTACCAAGGCCTTGTAAAGTGGTATTAACACTTCACGTGATCTTGATTCTGTCCCTCTGTTAATGCAGCCTAGCACTGTGTTGGCCTTTTTGGCAGCTGCAGCACACGGCTGGCTCCTATTTAAATGATTGTCCACTAGGACTCTGAGATCCCTCTCACAGTTACTACTATTGAGCAAGGAACCCCCTATACTATACCTGTGCATTTGGTTTTTCTTGCCTAAATGTAGAACCTTACTTTTTTCACCACTGAATTTCATTTTGTTAGATAGCGCCCAGTGTTCAAGTCTGTCCGGATCCTCCTGTATCCTAAGCCTGTAACTTCTGGAGTGTTGGCTATTCCTGCCAGCTTGGTGTCGTCTGCAAATCTGATGAGTTCCCCATCTATCCCCTCGTCCAAATCGTTGATGAAGATGTTGAAGAGCCCTGGGCCCAGAACAGAGCCCTGGGGCACCCCACTGCACACCTCCCTCCATGTGGATACAGTTCCATTGAGTACCCCACGCTGAGTATGGCCGGTCAGCCATCTACAAATCCATCTGGTGGTGATGCTGCCTAACCCACATTTTTTCTATCTTATCAAGGAGTAAGTTGTGATCTACTTTATCAAATGCCTTACTGAAGTCCAGATAAATGATATCCACATTTTAGAGGGCGCATTCAGAAAACCTGCTAAATGATCTTGAGTATAAAATTGTTATTTATTGACCTTGGTCAGAAGGTTTTTTTTGCTGTTTTATTATTTTTTTCTTTTTTTTAGTAAAGATTTTATTGGGTTTTTTTTTCATCAACATATGTTAATTTTTCCAATCAACGAGTTGTCTGGGATTAGCTATGCTAATACATATTCAATTCCTAATCCTTCATTCTTTCCTCTAACCAACAATAGAATAAATCCCAAATTTGATAGCAGTCTGTATCTTCTTTATCTTTCAACCTCATAGTTAATCTGTCCATCTCTGCACATTCCAATATTTTCCTGATTATTTCTTCTTCTGATGGCAATCCTTCGTTCTTCCAGTATTGTGCGAAAATTATTCTCGCTGCTGTGGTGATCTGTAAGATTAAATATAATTTCTGCTTATTAGTCTTTTCAGGCATAATACCTAGTAAAAAAAGTTCAGGTTTAAAGTCCACTTGTTCACCCAATATTTTTTCTAACCACACATGTATCTTTCTCCAATAGGCCTTTGCCTTACCACATGTCCACCAAATGTGATAGTACGTGCCTATGTTATGTTTGCATTTCCAACATCTATCTGACATATTTTTAAACATTTTTGCCTAATCTTGCTGGCGGCAGGTGCCATCTATAAAACATTTTATACAGATTTTCTTTGTATGAGGTTGACATTGTTAATTTGTAGTTTCTCTCCCATAACATTTGCCATTTTTCTAATTCTATACTATAGCCAAAAATGTTTGCCCATCTTGTCATTGTTTCTTTCACTTTTTTGCTGTTTTAATATGTGGTGTAATATGTCGTATGTTCTCCTCTTCTCTTCTGCTTCATCTTCTGCTTTTTCTCTTCCTCTACTGTCGCCACCATTTCTCCTGGAAGGAAAGGAAGGGAGGGGAGGGGAGGGGAGGGAAGGAAAGGGAAAAGAAGGGAAGAGGGAAGGGAAAGGAGGATAGAGGGAAGGATAGGGGGAAGGGAATGATGGAAGGAAGGACTTCCCTTCCCTCCATCCTTCCCTTCCCCCTCTCATTCCCTTCCCTCTATCCTCTTTTTCCTTGCCTTGCCTTGCTCTCTTCTCTTCTCTCCTCTCTTCTCCTCTACTCTCCTCTCCCTTCCCCTCCCCTCCCCTCCCCTCCTCTGTCTTCTCCCTCTTTACAGAGGGAGCCTTAGAAACCAGGGTGAACTTTTCAGATTGTACAAACTGTCACACACACGAAGCAGTTCCGACGATCCTCTACTTTGAGGATCGTCGGGCAGCCAAGCGTTAAATGGATTCTGCCCCAGAGCGCGGGGTTGGACTAAATGACCTCCAGGATCCCTTCCGACTCTTATGATTCTAAACCAGCCGCCTTGCAATTTCTTAACCCGCAAACTTTTACCGTTACCCCACAGCGAGGCACGGGAACTCTTGCTTCCGCTTCGCGCAGGAACACATCGCAAGAAGGGACGTCCGAAACTCAACACGCCACACAAACGGACCCGAATTCATCAGAGCCCGAAGGAAAATAGCGACACGTTCCCAACCGTTCTGCGTTTCCTATTGTGTGGATTGGGCCCACCGGCAACGCAACTGCCAGGCAGCTTGCAAAAACTTCCATGTGTCGTTTTGAATGATCAGGCCTTTGCAATTATTAAACAGGGCACATTGTGTGCGCCACGAGCCAGCTCACGGCTTCGTGCCCCAGTTAAATATGCAGGAGACAAACCATTCCAAACGCACGATATA
>NW_015394179.1:0-1637 GCF_001527695.2 Protobothrops mucrosquamatus
CAGTCTGACTGCTCTATAATTTCCCGGGTCCATTTTTTTTCCTTCTTGTAGTATTTTATAAAATGTATGTGTCACAAGCAAGCTTTGATCAAGACGTCATGATGGGATGGAGCTCAATGGTGCCAAAATCGGAAAAAGCGAGAAAAAGGGAATCTGGAATGGGTTGCTTACTCTCTTTCCTCCTCCCTTGCTTATGCGAAGCCTTAATTTGGGAGATTCCCTATAGGTATTCCTCATATTATGACCACAATTCAGACCGGAATCTCAGTCTTTGAGAAGCGGTCATTAAGTGAGATGTCTGCAGCTTTGTATCCCACTTCAGGAACCCCCCCCAACCCATGGGTGGCCTATGCCTGGTCTCCAGGACCTCCCCCACGACCATTGCCTGGTCCTCCCCCCACTTAAGAACCCTCAAGATCACTTAATGATTGCAACCAGCAGTGTGGGATTATGGTTGTGGATCAAAGGGATCATGTGACTCCTCACCTAACCGCTGCTTCACTGAACAACTAAAATTCCAGTCCCAACTGTGGTCATAAGTTGAGGACATCTCTCCTACAGTTCTAGGGCCTCCATCACGGTCTCGGGTGTACTGGGGACCCTACCCTGGGCAGAGGGTGGGACTGGAAGACCTTCAAGGACCCTTCCAAGGCTGAGATTTTGTGATTCTCTACCATTCTCAAAAGGAAATATTATTCTTTTTTATTCTCACAGCAGATAAAAGATTGTAACCAAAGATTTATCTGCAATTCAATACATAATAGAAAATCAACACAAGGCAGCAGTCACCAGAAAGCATGGAGCGTGGGAAACTCTTCGATCCCCCGTCAGACACAATCAGCACTCCGGAAAACCACAAAAATCCCAATGAATGCTCAGAGTGTGGGAAATCCTTTGCTTGCAGATCACTGCTTTTTACCCACAAAAAAGCCCATATGGGAGGTGGATCCAGTCAAGGTTTGGAGGGTGAGAAATCCTCTGGAACAGACACCAAAGGTCTCAGAAACCCCCACAAACTAAAACCCTATAGATCAGCGGTTCTCAACCTGTGGGTCGCAACCCCTTTGGGGGTCGAACGACCCTTTCGCAGGGGTCGCCTAAGACCATCGGAAAACACATATTTCCAATGGTCTTAGGAACCGAGACACCGCTCCTCTACCCGTCCCCAGGTGGGTCCGCCCACATGCAGATACGCCCACATACGAGTACCCAGCGTGATGACATCATCGCGCCAACCCCATCACACCCCGTACAAATACAGGTGTATGTGACGGTTGGCGCCATAATGTACTTATGCGGACCAGTCACACATGTGTAGAGAGCAGCTACTGTGTTGAAAGCAGCAGTATTGGAGGTAAAACCACACTTCATGAATTATAATTACTGGATAAATGTAAAATCATGTAGTGTAAAATCATCAACTACTGCAAAAAAAAATATATCTGTACCATAGGAACTTAATCTGGATGCTGATGGGTCTTTTTATATTCAGCTGTGGTTGATGTGAATACTGCCCCCTTGTGATAGTAACAGGTATGTAAAAAAACAACAACACAGAGAATGGTAAATCATAGGAAACTTTAATGAACTGTGTTGACTGAACTATGCCATGTATCATCTTTTGTATTATTAAAGCT
>NW_015394179.1:5702-7214 GCF_001527695.2 Protobothrops mucrosquamatus
ATTGATTATGAAATATTATAAGGAATAATACGTTGAATTATTTAAATTAATTGTTAAATGCTTACATAGTTGTCAATGTTTTTAGCAATGCTTATAAACCCAAACAGCTCCAGTTCACTGGAGGCCAGGAAACGTCCTGGCCTTGCAGCCTCCAAAAAGGGCAGGAGGTCCCTTGGGTGCTCATCAGAGGCTCCACAGGGCGGCTTCCAGGGGGCTCTGAAGGCCTGGCGGGTCTCCAAACTGGCCTGGAGTGTCACAGGTCCTTTATGACTGAACTGAGCTCATGTTCTCCCAACCCCAAAAAGGATAACAGAATAACAAAATAATAGAGCTGGAAACAATCTTTGAGGCCTTCTAGCCCAACTCCCTGCTCAGGCGGGAGAACCCCTAACATTACAGAGAAGCATTCTCCAGTCTCTTTTGAAACCTCCACTGATGCAGCACCCTGAACTTCTGGTGGCAGCCTGTTCCTCTGCTTAATTGTTCTGGCTTTCAGGAAATGTCTCCTAATTTCCATCCATGGCTTCTGGTCCTGCCTTCAGGTCCTTTGGAGAATAGTTTGAACCTCTGTTCCCTTGTGGCAGGCCCTTAAATATTGGAACAAAGCTATCATGTCAGATCCTTTATCTTTCTACTTAATCCAAAAAAAGAGGAAAGAACAATCTTTGTTCATATACTATAAGGTTCTACATTTAGGCAAGAAAAACAAAATGTACAGGTATAGTATAGGGGGTACCTTGCTCAATAGTAGTAACTGTGAGAGGGATCTCGGAGTCCTAGTGGACAATCACTTAAATATGAGCCAGCAGTGTGCTGCAGCTGCCAAAAAAGCCAACACAGTGCTAGGCTGCATTAACAGAGGGATAGAATCAAGATCACATGAAGTATTAATACCACTTTACAATGCTTTGGTAAAGCCACACTTGGAATACTACATCTAGTTTTGGTCACCACGATGTAAAAAAGATGTTGAGACTCTAGAAAGAGTACAGAGAAGAGCAACAAAGATGATTAGGGGACTGGAGGCTAAAACATATGAGGAACGGTTGATGGAATTGGGAATGTCTAGTTTAATGAAGAGAAGGACGAGGGGGGACATGATAGCCGTGTTCCAATATCTCAGAGGCTGCCCCAAAGAAGAGGGAGTCAAGCTATTCTCCAAAGCACCTGAAGGCAGGACAAGAAGCAACGGATGGAAACTAATCAAGGAGAGAAGCAACCTAGAACTAAGGAGAAACTTCCTGACAGTTAGAACAATTAACCAGTGGAACAACCTGCCTTCAGAAGCGGTGAATGCTCCAACACTGGAAGTTTTTAAGAAGAGACTGTACGGCCATTTGTCTGAAATGGTATAGGGTTTCGTGCCTGAGTAGGGGGTTGGACTAGATTACCTCCAAGGTCCCTTCCAACTTTATTGTTATTATTATTACTAATGTTTAGTTTGCTTTTTCCTGAAAAATTGGGCAGAATCTCTGCAAACAATATCTTCCTTGTTTTCCCTGAAGAGGTTGT
>NW_015394179.1:11296-14570 GCF_001527695.2 Protobothrops mucrosquamatus
TGTTTTGCAGAGTGCAGCTAGTCTCGACTTACAGTCACAATTAGGAACAGATTTCCGGTCATACGTTGTTACGGTTGTTTGTCGAGGCACCCATATATATCAGAGCTGATTTTCTGACATATTTCTGGTCATTAAGCAAGTCACTGTAGAAAGAAACAATGATAGTGTGGGCAAAGAATTTTGGTTATGCTATAGTTTTAGAAGATTGGCAAAAACTATGGGACCGAAATATTAAATTTACTAAAGCAGCTGCATATAAGGAAAACTTATATAAAATGTTTTATAGATGGCACAGGACACCAGTTAGATTAGAGAAAATGTTTAAAAATGTATCAAATATGTGTTGGAAATGTAAACAACAACCAGGCACTTATTATAATCTCTGGTGGGTATGTCCTAATGCTAAAAAGTTTTGGTTTAAGATCCATATGTGGCTAGAAGAGATGATTAAAATACAGATAGAATTTAAACCAGAACTCTGTTTGTTAGGAATATTAGGTTTGAATTATGGAAAAGAGAATGAGTATTTAATATTGCATGTGTTGACAGCCGCAAGAATAATATTTGCCCAATTTTGGAAAAATGAAAATTTACCATCTGATCGGGCTATAATAACAAAAATACTTGAATGTGCAGAAATGGATAGATTGACTTTAGAAATGAAAGAGAAAGAAGACACAATTTATTTTAAAACATGGGGAAAATTTTATTATTGGTTAGAAACACGCTAGAATGAGAAAAGGTTATGAAATTTAAAGAGATAATTGATAATTTGTATTTATATTCCATGATTATTTGTATGAACTTGTTCTTATTTCTTCTTCTTTTTGTATATTTGTGATCTTAAATAATATGGTAAACTATAATTAATATGTAATATTATTTTAAAGTGATTATAATTAATTAATACTAAGCATTGTTAAGTAGTGAAATGAATGAGATTTATTGACTAATTTGTTATTTACATGATTATATGGAAAGTTGTTTAATAATAGAGTAATTATTAAGATTTAATATGTAAACCCAGACTTGGTAAACTTGCTGAAGCGATGTTACTTTGTGGGAATAATCCCACTTTTGTGTTACCCCTTTCCCCTGATCTAACCTTTTGTATGTTTCCCCTTGTCTTATCCTTTTTGACCATATCCCTTTATTACCTTTATAAAACTCAATAAAAATATTTATATATATAAAAAAGCAAGTCTCTGTAATCCTAAGTATAAAGCCATTCTTCTAAATGTCTTTTTTTTNTGATATCAGAACAAGGTGTAAATATTTTTCGAAATGCCGACCCCAGGAAGTCCTTTCAAGGCAAAGATTTTGTGATTCTCTATCAATCTCAAAAGGAAATATATTCTCTGCTTCTCTTCTCTTCCACCAACAGGAAAGCAGCTGTGACCAAAGATTTACCTGCAAACCAACTATCCACAGATAATAGAAAACTTAGAAAAAAAGTGTTTTACGGCACTCTCTGAGTGCCGTAAAACAAATGTCAGCATCTTGACCCCAACAATTTTGTGATTTTCTATGTTTCTCGAAAGGAAATCCTGTTCTCATCTTCTTTCTTGTTCCAACAGCAGGAAAGCAGCTGCCAATCGGTTACGGAGAAATCAAACCGGTCAGCAGTGAGGGGTCATCCCTGCCATTGATTCAGAGGGGGAACAACTGACCCAGAGATTTCTTAGCTGCAATTTTATTGGTGAGTAAATGGCTGCGGCTGTTCTAAGGTAAGACATCCTCTGAAAATAAGACCTGGTGCCTCTTTTGGAGGCAAAAAACACCCCAAAAAACTATAAGACCGGGTCTTATTTCTGGGGAAACATGGGGGGTATGTCCACTTCACTGTTCCACTATTTTAGCCACTTTAGTCACTTTGTCAAAGAGAGCACTAAGTTTTGTCTAGCGTGATCTGTTTTTGACAAACCCATGTTGGTTTCCAGTAATAGCTTTGTTGGTTTCTACGTTTTCACGGATTCCTTGCTTGATTGTCTTTTCCAGGATCTTCCCAGGTATTGATGTCAGTCTGACTGGTCTATAATTTCCTGGGTCCATTTTTCCCCCTTCTTGTAGTATTTTATAAAATGTATGTGTCATGAGGAGGCTGGGATCAAGAAGTCATGATGGGATGGAGCTCAATGGTGCAAAAATTGGAAAAAGCGAGAAAAAGGGAATCGGGAATGGGTTGCTTACACTAATCTGAACTCTCTTCCCTCCTCTCTTGCTTATACGATGCCTTAATTTTGGGGATTCCCTATAGGTACTCCTCGTATTATGAGCACAATTCAGACCGGAATCTCAGTCTTTGAGAGAAGCAGCCATTAAGTGAGATGTCACATGACCGCTTTACTCAACGATTGCAATCCTGCACTTGTGGTTGATAAGCTACTTCACAAGCAGACAAAGTCCCAGTTAAGGAATGTGGGGTTGCCTGAAGTGGGCAGGGGAGGCCTTGTGAGTCCTGGCACAGGAAATGTGGAAGTTGAGGGGTCCCTGAAGAAGGTTAGAGATGCTTTGGGACACGTTGCTTAGCAACAGTATGAAACAGGCGGCTTAGAGAATGTCGCAAGGCTGCAAAGGCCTCCACTTTGGAGATTAAGGCCTCATTTCTCAATGGCAGCAGAGACAGTGGGCTGAAGTCCAGTCCTGGGGTCAGTGGCAGATGGCTGAAATAGCTGAGGGCGCCAGGCCTCCACTTAAGACGCAGTCCCAGCATTGTTGTCAATCAGGGCTGCTTTTCATGGCTGTGATGGTATATAGCTCAGGCTTTCAGGGGTGGCTGCAGCTTTGTATCCCACTTCAGCCCCCCCAACTCATGGGTGGCCTATGCCTGGTATCCAGGACCCCCACCACCACCATTGCCTGGTCCTCCCCCCACTCAAGAACCCTCAAGATCACTTAATGATTGCAACCAGCAGTGTGGGTTTATGGTTGTGGATCCAAGGGATCATGTGACTCCTCACCTAACCGCTGCTTCACTGAACAACTGAAATTCCAGTCCCGACTGTGGTCATAAGTTGAGGACATCTCTCCTATAGATGTAGGGCCTCCATCACTGTCTTGGGTGTACTGGGGACCCTACCCTGGGCAGAGGGTGGGACTGGAAGACCTTCAAGGTCCCTTCCAAGGCTGAGATTTTGTGATTCTCTACCATTCTCAAAAGGAAATATTATTCTCGATTTCTTTTTTATTCTCACAGCAGATAAAGGATTGTAACCAAAGATTTATCTGCAATTCAACATATAATAGAAAATCAACACAAGGCAGCAGTCACCAG
>NW_015394179.1:18163-19930 GCF_001527695.2 Protobothrops mucrosquamatus
TCTAGCTGAAAATAAAAAACATTGAAAGCAAAGTTCTTGCCACTCTCCTGTATTTCTAGCAAAGAAAGACAAAGCGGATGGAAACTGCTCAGATGTTCAGAAACTCTAAGAATATTTTAAAATGTTATTTTAAAGTTCTTGCCAGTTTTTGATAAATGGAACATTCTTCTTTAATTATTTCGTTATTCTTCCTTTGGCTCGATCTTCACGCTTGCTAACAGGAAAAGAAGCCACAGCCTGTGTTCCACTTACGGCAGCATTTGGGACTGGAGTTTCCATCATTAAACAATGCCGTCACAAACCCCTGACTGCACTGCACAGTGATGACAATCCCTACAGTCCTGGTTGCCGTCCTCAATTGAATCCCACAGTCATTTGACGGGGCGACTTCCTGCAGGTTTCCCACAAAGTCAGTGGGGAAACTGGAAGGAAGTTGTGAGTCCCAGGTCCACAGCAGCAAAGCATCTCCTGACCTGTGTGAGAGGGCACAAAGAGCGTTCCAGATGATGGGAGAGGGTCAGGGAGGGTGTGCAACAGGGATGGCAGGGGTGGGTGTGCGAGAAGGCAAAGTGCTCAAGAGGCATGGCATGGCAGCAGGAGAGGAGAGACAGGACAGGGGGAGGACATGGGGGGGCGAGGGTCATGTGGGTCAGGATGTGGGCAATAGGGACTCCACAAGTGGCTGGCACAGCACAAGTGCAGAGGGGTTAGGGGAGGGGATCTGAGTGGAAGATACCTACCCAGCCACTTGCAGTCTTCCATGCCAGCTTCCCCTTTGACTTTCTGGGGAAGGCAGCACAGAAGTTTGCAAATGGCAGTCATGTAAAGGTGCTGCTCTAAATGCTTCTAATTATTTTCATATTTCAGAAAGAGAAATATTTGGACTGCAGAGTAAATAAAATTACATTCTATATACAGGAGCTTAACGTTGTGATTCTTGGGTTGTGGCTCCAGTGATTGTCTTGCCACAAGGAGTCTTGCTAGCATTCACAAAATGGAATCCTCCAGACTAGAGTTAGGCTGGATTTCTGCTCCCATAATGTCTTGCCAGCTGGACTTGATGGGAGTTGTGATCCAACAACTCTGCAGCCTCCAGACAAGTGACCTGTTCTGAAGGCATCTAAAGGCACCTAAATTTGATAATGGCTGAAGCTTTTGAAGAGCTCAAATAAGTTTAATATATATTCAAAAGTTCAAATATCCTTAAGAGGCCCAAATCAACATTAAGTGTCAAGGGATGTGGGTGATGGGCTGGATGCCAAAAGAAAGCAAGGTTAGGCATACACTTCAAAAGAGACAAGGAAGCCTGAAATTGGGGAGTTTGTCTGGGAAGAACAAAGAATGCTTATTCACAGGAAATATACACGTGTAAAGCTTGCAACAATTCTGGCTGGTTAGAGAGCTGATAAAAGTAATGAAGAGTTAGGCATTTTGCAGACTGAGCTAAAAGTTAGAATGCAAATAGGATGTGTGTTAGAATTAGATAACTCCTGAAGCATTCATTAGCCAAGGTTTAGGAATAGAGACTGCTAGAGACCAATAGAATAATTATTGGTTTATTATTGAAATGTTTATTAGATGATATTTCTTATATATCCCGCCTTCTGCTTTAGTGAAAATGTATAAAGCTTTCTTAATTCTATTGTTCGGGGTTCCATGGCATTTTCTACCCAGGACCCTTTTTTCTTGGAGCTCTTCAATAAAAGACAACAAAACCTGCAATTCGTGTCTGGTGTTCTTCATCGGCCTCAGCACCAGGCTCAGACC
>NW_015394179.1:24198-26421 GCF_001527695.2 Protobothrops mucrosquamatus
GATGGTTTGGGAGGAAGCGAGGGAAGAGGCAGCAAAACTGCACTTGGGCGAAGATCCGGCCCCGGGTGTGGAGGAGGCGATGCCGGTAGAGACCCCCCCCAAAAAAAAACACCTGGAGGGATCCATAGGCTGGGAAAGGCAGAGGGGGGGACGGAGGGGGCGGGGAAAGGCGTTTGGGGACTCGGCTTCTCCATTCCCCCCACCCGGCCAGGGAGACTCCCCCGGGGAAGGGACTCCGGGCCAGCCCCTCCCTCTCCGTCCTCAGTCGGTCTCCGCAAACATCCAGCCGGGGGTTCATGTACCTCCTGGCTCCCCCTTCCCCCCCCAAAAAAAGCCATTGCGGAGCTTCAGTTTCCACCCAGCCCCGCCCGGACACAGCAGGGCACTCTTCGCATGGGCAGAGGAACCCGGGAGGCGGATGCCCAGCGGAGAAACAGGGAGTCCCAGCTGGGAAGGCGGAAAGGGGAAGGGAGGGGGGAGGTTCTGAGGCTGCTAAGGGGCGGGGCTGTAAGGCATGGGCGGAGCCCAGGAGGAGAGTAGAAGCCCCGCCCCCGCGTCTCTCCTCCCACTCGCTGGATCTCCGCTTCCCTCCGCGTGTCCCGCTTCGCCCTGGGAGGATCGGCGCTGGATCCCTCGGGAGAGGCTTCTGGGTCCCGCTCCAGGCAGGTCCGGCCTTTGGGGCGCCCCTCCCGCCAGGAGATCCTTCCCCCCCCCCGCCAGGAGAAAGGTAGCTGCGGATCCGCCTCTCCGGCTTGCCGGGTTTTCCTTGGGGAGATTCGGCTCTGGCGTCGCCTGCAGGGATCGGATCCCTCCCTTCCCTCCAGGGGGGCAAAGGGGGTCCCTCCCTCCCCGGCCTGGATCTGCCCCCTCCTCGCCCGGCCCAGGATCCCCGTGGGGCTCCGGGTGGATCCGGCAAGGAGCTTTTGGGGAAGTTGCTTTCAGAAGGTCTCTCTGTGGTCCGTTTGAACAGGAAGCCTCTGAACATCCGTTTCCCTCCAGTGCAGTTTGAAAAGGGAGCGAAGTGTAGTTTTAAAACGTTTATTGAGATTGTGATGTGATCTTGTCACAGCCTGACCTCATTTCAATGGGGAGGGGGGGAGCGGGGGTGTTAGGAAAATAAATTGAATTGAGCCACTGATTGATTGTCAAAAATTCAGAATTCCCTCTTTGACTCTGCTGGACACTCCCCCCCCCCATCCCACCCACTTTGAAAATTATAACAAAGAATACTAAATTATTTCCATTCATTGTTAAATAAATACTTAGCTTTTTCATTATTGATTATGAAATATTATAAGGAATAATATGTTGAACTATTTAAATTAATTGTTAAATGCTTACATAGTTGTCAATGTTTTTAGCAATGCTTATAAACCCAGACAGCTCCGGTTCACTGGAGGCCAGGAAACGTCCTGGCCTTGCAGCCTCCAAAAAGGGCAGGAGGTCCCTTGGGTGCTCATCAGAGGCTTCCAGGGGGCTCTGAAGGCCTGGCGGGTCTCCAAACTGGCCTGGAGTGTCACAGATCCTTTATGACTGAACTGAGCTCATGTTCTCCCAACCCCAAAAAGGATAACAGAATAAAAAAATAATAGAGGTGGAAAGGAACTTTGAGGCCTTCTAGCCCAACTCCCTGCTCAGGCGGGAGAACCCCTAACATTACAGAGAAGCATTCTCCAGTCTCTTTTGAAACCTCCACTGACGCAGCACCCTGAACTTCTGGTGGCAGCCAGTTCCTCTGCTTAATTGTTCTGGCTTTCAGGAAATGTCTCCTAATTTCCATCCATGGCTTCTGGTCCTGCCTTCAGGTCCTTTGGAGAATAGGTTGAACCTCTGCTCCCTTGTGGCAGCCCCTTAAATATTGGAACAAAGCTATCATGTCAGATCCTTTTTCTTTCTACTTAATCCAAAAAAAGAGGAAAGAACAATCTTTGTTCATATACTATATACTATAAGGTTCTACATTTAGGCAAGAAAAACCAAATGTACAGGTATAATATAGGGGGTACCTTGCTCAATAGTAGTAACTGTGAGAGGGATCTCAGAGTCCTAGTGGACAATCACTTAAATATGAGCCAGCAGTGTGCTGCAGCTGCCAAAAAAGCCAACACAGTGCTAGGCTGCATTAACAGAGGGATAGAATCAAGATCACATGAAGTGTTAATACCACTTTACAATGCCTTGGTAAAGCCACACTTGGAATACTGCATCTAGTTTTGGTCACCA
>NW_015394179.1:35342-36671 GCF_001527695.2 Protobothrops mucrosquamatus
GGGGCAAAGGGGGTCCCTTCCCTCCCCGGGCTGGATCTGCCCCCTCCTCGCCCGGCCCAGGATCCCCGTGGGGCTCCGGGTGGATCCGAGAAGGAGCTTTTGGGGAAGTTGCTTTCAGAAGGTCTCTCTGTGGTCCGTTTGAACAGGAAGCCTCTGAACATCCGTTTCCCTCCAGTGCAGTTTGAAAAGGGAGCGAAGTTTAGCTTTAAAGCATTTATTGAGATTGTAATGTGATCTTGTCACAGCCTGACCTCATTTCAATGGGGAGGGGGGGAGCGGGGGGGTGTTAGGAAAAGAAATTGAATTGAGCCACTGATTGATTGTCAAAAATTCAGAATTCCCTCTTTGACTCTGCTGGACACTCCCCCCCCTCCTCCCACCCACTTTGAAAATTATACCAAAGAATAATAAATTATTTCCATTCATTGTTAAATAAATACTTAGCTTTTTCATTATTGATTATGAAATATTATAAGGAATAATACATTGAATTATTTAAATTAATTGTTAAATGCTTACATAGTTGTCAGTGTTTTTAGCAATGCTTATAAACCCAGACAGCTCCGGTTCACTGGAGGCCAGGAAACGTCCTGGCCTTGCAGCCTCCAAAAAGGGCAGGAGGTCCCTTGGGGGCTCATCAGAGGCTCCACAGGGCGGCTTCCAGGGGGCTCTGATGGCCTGGCGGGTCTCCAAACTGGCCTGGAGTGTCACAGATCCTTTATAGCTGAACTGAGCTCATGTTCTCCCAACCCCAAAAAGGATAACAGAATAACAAAATAATAGAGCTGGAAAGGAACTTTGAGGCCTTCTAGCCCAACTCCCTGCTCAGGCGGGAGAACCCCTAACATTACAGAGAAGCATTCTCCAGTCCTTTTGAAACCTCCACTGATGCAGCACCCTGAACTTCTGGTGGCAGCCAGTTCCTCTGCTTCATTGTTCTGGCTTTCAGGAAATGTCTCCTAATTTCCATCCATGGCTTCTGGTCCTGCCTTCAGGTCCTTTGGAGAATAGTTTGAACCTCTGCTCCCTTGTGGCAGGCCCTTAAATATTGGAACAAAGCTATCATGTCAGATCCTTTATCTTTCTACTTAATCCAAAAAAAGAGGAAAGAACAATCTTTGTTCATATACTATATACTATAAGGTTCTACATTTAGGCAAGAAAAACCAAATGTACAGGTATAATATAGGGGGTACCTTGCTCAATAGTAGTAACTGTGAGAGGGATCTCGGAGTCCTAGTGGACAATCACTTAGATATGAGCCAGCCGTGTGCTGCAGCTGCCAAAAAAGCCAACACAGTGCTGGGCTGCATTAACAGAGGGATAGAA
>NW_015394180.1:0-2751 GCF_001527695.2 Protobothrops mucrosquamatus
GAGGTTCATATTGTTGGATCTGGGGAGGCCCAGCATTTTACCAGTGTGAAAATGTCTGGCACAGAGCTGTCATGGCTACAGCTGCCTGCCTACTGTCCCTGTTAGCAGATTTATAACTTTTAATTGTTATTTTCTAATTGTTCTCCTTTATCCACAATGAGAGATTTGCAGTACTTTCATTTGAATGTATAATGTCTCTATCCTATTAACTTACCTACCTCTAATCATCTTGGCATTGCCTAACCAAAGGTATAAAAGAAGAAAGCTTTGTTGCTTGCATATAATAGGTTCCTCCCTCTTCGTGGGCTTGCATCACTGAAAAACAGAGTTACAATTGCCCCATGGTGATGTCTGTGTATAGCTTCCTCTGAATTGGCAGCCAAGGGGTCTCAGCTAGTCCAGCTGTGGCTAATTTAAGAAGTCACAGGTGCAGTAATAACCAGCCAGCAGGAAGAGTTGAAGCATTGTGGATAGCTTTCTGTGGAGAAGACATGCAGCCATTGCTGGGGTTTGTGTCAGGACGGTGGGTTATCAATTGGGGCAGCCTTCCATCAAAGACTCAGGTGCTGAGGGCTGAGTCTGGCAGTATTGCAGTTTTGGTCAATTGGAATGCATTTCAATGACTTGGGCACCTCTTTTCTCTCTATATATAAGTGCAAGATCCTGGATGCATTGACCATCCTATATAGATGATAGTAACTAGCACATTCTAGTTTATGATAGCTGGATATTCAGTTAGCTTTGGCTTGAACCTTATTTCATTCTCTGTTTGCAGTCTGAAGGGACACTATTTATTCAGTTATATGAGTCAATGACATAAAAGTCCCTATATACTCCACATAACTTTTGGATGTCCACTATTTTCTAATCTGAGCCTCTATTATGGTGCCTTACTTTAAGGCAATGGTTTTCAAGATGCATTTTTTTAGGTTTCTAAGGAACCAGTGAGTCCTTCCTTACATTTTCTTCAGTGGAAAATTTCCTTCTACTTTTAATCTTTCCATATTTTTAATGTCACCCTTCTCTCTGCCCCCAGGTTCTGCTGTGCTATCTCATTATGATAGTGATGTTGGTGTGTTCCTGCGGGATTGAGTGAAGAAAGCAGCATAATCCAAGACAGAAGCCATTCCAGCTGTCCAGCTAAAGTAACAGGCACTAATAATGGGCAACAGCAATAATAGAACATGCTGGTGATGAATAATCACTATAGTGACAATGGCAAAAGCATCAGTTCATACTGCAATGGAAAAGACAATAGTGAACCACTTCTATATTTACCAAGAATACCACACAGGGCTGGAAGAAGGGCCCCTCAGATTGGATGGTATTCAACATGCTATGGAAGTAGAGCTACTAATTACTTGGAATCAACTACTAATAGTCTTAATGATGTGGCTTGATTAAAGCCTTCCCAACATCTAGTTGCTAATGAGGCCATGCAAGGAAGGAAAATGTGAAAAAAATAAATAAAGACAGAACTACAGTGAGATCATGGAACATAAGGAGCCTGAAAAGTTAGCATAGTGAAGGGTGGAATTAATCAACCTCACATTGACATTTTAGGCATCAGTAAATTGGATGTGGACTGAACATGGACATTTTTAATCAAAAGATATTGTTTAGTACTACCGTATATACTTTATTACAAAAGAAGGACTAGTATTTCTTTTATAGGAAGACTTTAGTAAAGACAGTATTTGGGCAAATCGCAGTCAGTGATGAAATAATATCAATTAGACTTCACGGATAACACTTTAATATGATTATCCAAGTTTATGCTCAACCACTGATGGAGAAGAAGAGGACACTAAAGAGTTTTATGGTCAAATTAAACCTAAAATCAATAGAACATCATAGCAAGGCATGCTGCTTAGGGAGACTGGAATGTCAGAATTGGAAATATTGAGGAAAACAGTTGAACTGTATGGCCTAAGAAACTGAAATAAAGCAGGAGAACTTATCAGTTCTGCCAAACTAATGCTTTTTTTTTTACATTGCTAACCCTTCCTTCAAATGACCAAAATGATACCTTTATTAATAGATATCACCAATTAGGGGAGATAGAAATCAGAAATTTCGTATTTCTGGGTCTGATCACTGCTTGAAATACAGTAAGGAAGAATGGCAAGATACTGTTAGCTAGCTCTGTGGCCTACCCACAATATGCAACACACAAAATAAATAAAGCAAAACTAACCCTGCGGCTAATCTCCGGGTTCCTATTTCTAGTTGTCAGCCCTCCCAAGTCACTTTGCTGAAAGAGCCAGCTCAAAAGTTAAAATGCTAGGTTTTTCCTGAGTTTTAAACCTTTAAATGTAAACTTTTGTACAGCTACGGTTAACACTTGTACACAGGGACCTCAGTTTTTGGAAAGCCTGACTCTTCCAAAGTTAATAATAATAATAATAATGATAAAGTTGGAAGGGACCTTGGAGGTCATCTAGTCCAACCCCCTGCTCAGGCAGGAAACCCTATACCATTTCGGACAAATGGCTGTCCAGTTTCTCCTTAAAAACTTCCAGTGTTGGAGCATTCACTGCTTCTGGACGCAGGTTGTTCCACTGGTTAATTGTTCTAACTGTCAGGAAGTTTCTCCTTAGTTCTAGGTTGCTTCTCTCCTTGATTAGTTTCCACCCATTGCTTCTTGTCCTGCCTTCAGGCGCCTTGGAAAATAGCTTGACTCCCTCTTCTTTGTGGCAGCCCCTGAGATATTGGAACACTGCTATCATGTCCCCCCTCGTCCTTCTCTTC
>NW_015394180.1:4912-7361 GCF_001527695.2 Protobothrops mucrosquamatus
TTGGAAAAGTCTGCTACTTTCCAGTAGAGGGCATTAATATACATTTATTTTAAAAGCTAACCATGTTACTTGGTAAGCAACACATGGATAGAAAAAACAGCTCCCGGTAATAAACTTTTAGCACAACCGGTAGTATTTCACCTTTAGCTTAAGACAACACAAAAATATGTTGTTCTGAATTCTTTTTTAAAAAGGTAATTTTAAATTTTTTTCATTTAAAATTATCTCTGGGATTTTTGTTAATGTTAAAGAAAAATATGCAAAGATATTTTTAATTATTATAGTAAAGTCATGTTTAATGTGATAGTCTAAGTGAATACAGTTGTTACAACTCCTACTTGGTCTCTTCTACTTTACATTTAAAAATGAATATGCAAATATTCAAAATGGCTTGTTTTTGTGTATTTAAAATAACCTGCTTAAAATTATACAGCCTTGCTGCTGTTTTTTAAAATAATGATTATTACAAGAAAGGTTGAAAAAGTACTTTCATCTAGATGTGTATATTTTTAGTTCAAAAGATGCTCAACATAAATTTAAATAACAACAACAACAACAACAACAACAACAACAACATATAACCCAGTAATATTCCTGTGTCACTTGTATTCTGAGGGAAATCTAATAACAATGTTTATTTGTTTGAGAAATCCTTGTGAATAAGTTGGCCATTCTTTATTGAGATCAGGAACTATTTAATGATCTGGAATGTAATAATAAATGTGTTAAGAAGCATTTGTAGAAGACCAGAATGGTATTAGTGAATACAAGTAATTGTCAAATAAACAAGTTTCTTAATAGTTTAAATGTTTAAATTTGCTGAGTGAAGATATTCAAACAAATAAACTTCTGTGTATTAACATGGAGTCTGCTTGAGAAAACGTGAACTTTTCCAATCTCTGCGTATATTTTAAAAGAGGCATTTATTGTTATGAACTTAACAGGCTTAAAAGAATTAATAGCATTAAACTACAGTGCATATTTCTTGATGCTAATAGATGTGGTAATTTCCATACGGCATTTTCTTACGCAATTTTTAATTCAGCTCCCTTTCCTGTTTTTAGTACAATAATTGCTTACAGTATTCTGATTTGATTTTATATGACTAATTAAAGCCATGCTGGAAAAAAAAACAGGTTTGCAGGTAATATTAAAATTAAATATGTTAATTTGTACCACAGAGTGCAGCTTTTATATGAGTTTTAATTTGGTATAGAATCCTCCGTTTTATATTTATAAAGAGCACTTACTTTTTCATAGATTCATACCAGAGGGAAACTTGTACTTGTAGTTTAGCTACAGGCTATTTTGACATAAAAAGTTGCTAACATGGAATTATGGCATCAACATAATTTTAAGCCCATTGCAAAGTGAATGTAGTTTTAGGAGTTAATATTCGTGTATATTTACATATATAGAACATTAATTTTACTTATAACAACGAGTAAGGTATTCTGTGCCAAATCCAGTGACAACTGTCCAATAATCAGTACAATGTTACAGATACAGAGGACTATTGAATAGAATTCAGCTCCATATGCAAATTCAATGCTTTCTCATTTCACATGGTATTTTTATGGCATCCTTTTACATATAGGAAAAACGAAGTCCCCTTTTCAGACAATGTGCATGTGTGTGATTGAACATACAAGGATAGACTCATTCCATTTTAACAGTTCTAAGACTGAGCACAGATGTATCATTGGTTTAATCATGTGCACAGAGTTATTGTACCCTGAGATGTTTTTTTAAACCAGGAATTTTTCTGTAGCATTTAGAAATAACTAAGACCTTTGAGATATTGCTCAAGCTGTTTCCTGAATGTGCAGAAGTCACAGAAAGAGCATCTTTTTCACCTGTTTCTCCTTCTGGGTAGTTCAGTCTTGAGCAGGGGTCTTCCTGGCTGAGGAATTCTGGGAGTTGAAGTCCACAAGTCATAAAAGGGCCAAGTTTGAAGACCCCTGGTCTTGAGGAAGGAACCAGTCTTTGGTGTAAGCTGAAGGATTAAAGGCAAAGGACTGTTGGCTCTTAGTTTGTGATTGAGGTTTGAGTAGCAAAAGAACCCACCATTTACCAAAAACAAGAAAACATCGGAGTGGAGATTAAGCACTGAATGGTCCATCTTACACAACAATTTTAGGAAGTTGAGGTTTTGGATCTGAAGATTTGCTGGAAAAAAACCTTCAATGAAGTTATTCTGATTAAATGAGCTCAGGAATCTTTAGTGCTCTAAGAGTTTAGTTGGTTGCTTGCAGCATTGGACCGAGTCGTGCCTTTGCGGCCTCTGACCCGACGTGGATCTCGACCATCTCCTTGGTTTACCGAGGGGCTGAGAGAGATGAAACGTCGGAAAAGACGCCTGGAGAGCAGTTGGAGGGCCAGCCGAACCGAATCCACTCGAACACAGGTAAAGATACATCTTAGATCTTACCTAGTGGCGCTGAGGGAG
>NW_015394180.1:9196-13591 GCF_001527695.2 Protobothrops mucrosquamatus
CAAGCGGGACTGACCTAGGGTGAATTTTAAATAGGGATAATTTTTAATGATTTTAAATAGTCACAGCCACTAATATTTGGGTTTTAATTGGTTTTTAGAAGGGGTAATTCTGTATATTGTTTTAACATGCTGTGAGCCGCCCTGAGTCCCATGGGGAGAAGGGCGGCATATAAATTTTGTAAAATAAAATAAAAATAAATAAATATTACCCAACTAGGCAACATCATCGGCTCTTTTTGAATTAAGTTGTACTTTTTGTAATATTTGCTTTGTTAGAATGTGGTTTCTTATGGCTTTTAACTTAGAAATTTCTCAGTGACAAATTACAGGGGAAGTGAAATACAATTGAATACAAATTGACTATAATTGTAATAATGTCTTTGGAAATAGAGATTCTAGTACAGAAATGGTTTCCCCAATGCTTTTTGAAAGTCAGTAAGTTCAAGAAAGTGCAATGTTATGCAGTTTTTAGATATTGGCTCTGCTACATACCCACACCCATACCCACACCCCTACAACACCTAAAGCAGAGCCAATATTTATACTGGTGTATCTATACATTGTAGATGTATATACAGTATAGCATTATTTTTGACTTCAAAGTTTTCTGCTGAATTGAGCTGCAGCTCTTGAAAGCTTATATCTTTTAATGATGTATTAGTTGGAAAAGGTTTTACCAAATTACTTCTCAGTATACTATCTAAATGGAGTTGTTTTACTATTTATTTTTCAAGAAGAGGTGCAATATCTTTTCTTTTTTATGGACAATTAAAATTCCATTAACAGTAGAAAACAAACAGAACAAAGTTACTTCTTAAAGTAATATTCTTAGCTGTCTCCCTGGAATCTTCACATTTGGACATTTAGTCAAAAGGTGAGATGGGGATGTTTGGTAAATAATTAGGGTGAGAACTGGATAGGAGAAGAATAACCCTAGTGGATTTCCTGTGCCTTTCATTGGTTTTTGAAAATAATGGATTTGGTAACTTTTGGGACTGTCCAGCAAGTTAGACCTGAGGCCTCTTTCTTTCAGTCTATGTCCAGAAGGTGGTGCTGGAGAGCAACTCTTCAACATTTCAATCGTTGGTCAATTGTGTTCCACAGAATTATATCTTGGCCCCTATATTAATTATTATACACATAAATACTGTATTTGGAAGAGTCATCTAAAGTTTTGGAATCACTTGCAGTGAGAATGATGATGATATCCAGTTCTTGCCATCTAATTAAAAACAGAAAGATTGTCCTTGAAAACTGCATGGTCACCAATGGGCTGGATAAAGACAAATACTGGAATTAAATCCAGGTAAAATAGAAGTACTATTCATGAAAAGACTGAATTCAAGAATTGATTCAAGACTGGATTCAAGAATAGTTCCAGATAATTTTGTGTTCACTTTGTAAGAACAAATAGGCAGGCAAGGAATAATGCTTGATTTCTCCCAAAATTCTTAGTAGCAGTTACGGTAATGAGTGTGTTTTATATCTATTTATTATCTATTGTAGCAACTATGGCAGTTTTTAATCTAGATGGATTTAGCTGTATCTACTTACGTCTTGATTACATTGAGATTTGATTGCTGAAATTCTCTCCTTGTGCTCCTTATGTAGGACTTCTTGTGGAGTAGAAACTATAACCAGTGAGACATACAGCTGACAATTGTATATCAGGGAACATATGATGCCTGCACTTGTTCACAATTGCTTTCTTGGCCCAATTTAAAATGTTGATATTAAATTTAATCTCTAAATGATTTAAAGTCTGACTATCTGAAGGATTGCCTCTCCCATTATGGATATCTTCTAACATTAGGTTCCACAGAGAAAACTCTTCTTGAGGATGCTTCTAAGGCAGTGGTTCTCAACCTTTTTAATGCCGCGACCCCCAACCGATCGTAAGTCAAGGACTAAACCGGTCGTAAGTCGAGGACTAAACCGGTCGTAAGTCGAGGACTAAACCGGTCGTAAGTCGAGGACTAAACCGGTCGTAAGTCGAGGACTACCCAATCGGTCGTAAGTCGAGGACTTTCCCTGCCCGGGAGCGCTGCGCATGCATGGTTCCGCCCCCTGCGCCGGCTGAGGCGTATCTGGCAAGCGGCAGAGACGGAGCAGGCCGACCACCAGCTGGCCCAGCCCAAGGGAGGTAAGGCACCCGCCGGAAAAGGGAAAAAAAAATGGCGGACAGTCTTGCTTGGCGACCCCCGTGAAATGGTCGATCGACCCCAAATGGTGTCGCGACCCATAGGTTGAGAACCGCTGTTCTAAGGAGTCTCTGGTTTTCTCTGAACTTGGTTATTTGTTTGCAGACATCAAACTGTTTCTCCAGGAATGGCATTTGTCTTTCGAAAGCTGGTTAAGGCACAGTTCTTTAATCATGTCTTCATGCATTCATGATTTTACTATCTTACTTATCTAGAAGAAAAATGTCCCTGAGTTTAACTTGATTTCCCCTCCACCTTTAAAGGGAATGTTATCTGTTCAAGTTCAACTTTCTTCATCTTGATAACTCTAGTTTGATAATTCCAGCTAAACCAACTCAGGAGACTTCACTCATGTCCATCTTGATAAATTGGTATTGTGGCACATGAATGTATATGTACGGATAAGTACGCGTCTGGTTACCCATCCATCTACCCATCCAAAGAGTGTATTGTGTATATATTTGTGAAAGTGTGTGCATGCATGTACATGTCTGTGTGTCTAACTTTCCATTACAATACAGATGTGATGTGATGCATTTGTATATGCTAATATGTTTTTATGTGTCTTTCTCTCCCCCCCCCAGGAGATACTCTTCAAAAATGGTCAGGATCAGGATAAAAATTCATGAAATGAATAACTACTAATGAAGACTAATTATTGTCAAATAAAGTACCCCCATCTAAATGAACCCCATCTGCATGTTCTATCAATTTCTTGACAAGTCCATACTATTCTCACTTATGTACCCATATTTCCTTTTTCCCTTCTAACAGAAATAGCAGCAGCAGCAGAAGAATTAGGAGGAGGGGGGAGGAAGAGGAGGAGGAGGAATGTGGTGGGATGAGGGTGGAGAACAAATATTGATGGAAAGGAGGAAGTATGGAAAAAATTGAAAAACCCTGTTTGAGTGTTAAAAAAGAGAGTAAAATGTAGTATGCAAACAACATCCCCCCCCCAAACACCAGGTAATCTTCAGGCTAAATCTTCAAAGAGATCTACGCTTTGAAGCATCAGAGTGGTATGTTAAGTCCACCTTCCCTTAAGCTCTGAGAGCAGAGAGATACAGATGTTACATTATGTCACGCCCGCATAAAAGGATTTTACATGACTTCCACTCCTCCCACCAGATTCTGTGATTTAAACAGCNTCCGAGACCGCCTTCTGCCTCAGATTACCTCCCATCGGCCAGTACGCTCCCACAGAGTGGGTCTCCTCAGGGTGCCGTCAGCCAGACAGTGCCGGCTGGCGACCCCCAGGGGGAGGGCCTTCTCGGTGGGAGCTCCCACCCTATGGAATGAACTACCCCCAGAGATCAGGGTGATCCCTGATCTCCCTTCCTTCCGCCGTGCCCTTAAGACATGGCTATTTCAGCTAGCAGGACTGGCCTAGGGGAAATTTTTAACCGGGTTTTAAAATAATTTTAAATTAAATATAGGCCAAGTATTAATATTTTCTTTTAATTATGTTTTTAACTATAGTATTTGGTATTTTGTATGTGTCTTATCAGCCTGTTAGCCGCCCTGAGTCCGCAAGGAGAAGGGCGGGATATAAATACAATAAACTAAACTAAACTAAACTAAACTAGAGTAGACTCCCTTTCCCCAGTTCAGTGTTAACTATATAAAAACAAATGTTAGCAGCATGGAAATGCTTTGCCACCTTCCAGCTTTTATTTTTTGGGTCTTCCCGCTTAGGTTACAAATTTAGTATTTCCTGGTACTTCTCATTCAAGTCCTACCCATATTTGACTTTGCCTTTTTCAAGCTCAGTCTCAGTTGACTATGTGCTCTCACTAGCTGGAGCCTGAGATAGTTGGGAGAAAAGTATGGTAAATGCATTATTAGTTATTGCGACTTTAATTGTCATATTCTTGGAAATTATCTGTTGGGGAGTATATTTTATTTTATTTTATTTTATTATTTTATTATTTTATTTTATTTTATTTTATCATTTTATTTTATTATTTTATTTTATTTTATTCTGTCCATTTCCCGTATAAAGTGACTGAATATGCAAGGTTGTGATTTTTTTTATTGAAAAGTTTTATAAAAATTACAATATAAACCCCAAAACCTACCCACCCTAATCCCCCCCTCCCTCCCCCACTTTCCAGAGCTAAATACAGGGTTACAAATATAATAATCATAATCTAACTAACATTAACCAACTATATAAATAACCAAGTCCATAATG
>NW_015394181.1:0-2723 GCF_001527695.2 Protobothrops mucrosquamatus
CCTTCCTTCCTTCTTCCTCATAGCAGGCTGGGGAATTCTGGGAGTTGAAATCCACCCATCTTAAAGAGGCCAAGCTTGGGAGGTGCTGCCTTAGAAGGAGGTCGAAGGAAGCCACTCCAAATGGTCATTTGACCTCCTGACCCCAAGAGGGCTCACCCTCCAGGAAGCAGCTGGGGGAGGGTCCCAGGCCAAGCCCATCTGGAGGGGTGGCAGGGCAGGGCCCAAGGCCCAAGGCGGAGGAGGGGAGCTATGGCTGGGGGAAAAGGGGAGGGAGGGTCCCCAGGGGCAGGGAAGGCCAAGCCCCCTCCCCAGCGCTCCCTCTTCCCTGAAGGAGCTGCGCCCCAGCCCAGCCCCCCCTTTGAGGCTCTTACCCCGATGGTGGAGGCCATGTAATCCGCACACATTTCTGCAAAGTCGCGTTCCAGGACTCCGTAGTAGAGGCCGTAGAACAGGAGGGAGATCCCAAAATCCATCCCGTCTTCCGGTTTAATCCTGCCAGGGATGGGGTGTGTGGGGGGTGAAGAGACTTTAGAACCCTTTATGCAGCTTTCAAGGCAGGCTTCGAACCCAGGACCCCAAGAAGCCCTGCCTGGAGCTCCAGCTATTTGGCTACAAGGATCTCTGCCTTCCCTGAGCCCTACTTTGGGGCTGTTTGCTGGTGAGGGTCAGGGGTCTTCTAGACAGCCCCCCACTGTTCCTGGCGCAAATTATAATTAAATTAGTGCTAGCACTGATGGTTTTACCTAGTTTGGAAATGAGAGATGTAGGAAGAAAACCACCAAGCTGAGAGAGCACCCAGGACTCCACTCTCCTCCTCCTCCTCCTCCCCCCCTAGCACTGATGATGTTCCCTAGTTGGGTCATGAAATGTCTGCTAGAAAACCACCAGGCTCAGAGAGCAGCAAGGATCCCCCCCCCATCCTCCTCCTCCTCCACTCTCCAAACCACACTCCCTTCTAGCTCTGATGATATTACCTAGTTTGGTAACGAGACGTCTGCAAGAAAACCACCAAGGTTTTCAGAGAGCACCAAGGACCCCACCGTTTTTTACATTTGAAGTCTGGTGTGTGTGTGTGTGTGAGAGAGAGAGAGAGAGAGAGAGAGAAAGAGGAGAGAGAGAGAGAAGAGAGGAGAGAGAGAAGAGAGAGAAGAGAGAGAGAGAGAGAGAGGAGAGAGAGAGAAGAGAGAGAAAGAGAGAGAGGAGAGAGAGAGAGAGAAGAGAGGAGAGAGAGAAGAGAAGAGAGAGAGAGGAGAGAAGAGAGAGGAGAGAGAGAGAGAAGAGAGAGAGGAGAGAAGAGAGAGAGAGGAGAGAGAGAGAGGAGGGAGAGAAGAGAGGAGAAGAGAGAAAGGGAAGAGAGAGAGAGAGGAGAGAGAGAGAAGACAGAAGAGAGAGAGGAGGAGAAAAAACAAAACAGAGAGAGGAGAGAGAGAGAAAGGGAAGAGAGAGAGATAGGAGAGAGAGAAGAGAAGAGAGAGAGAAGAGAGAGGAGAGGAGAGAAAACAAAACAGAGAGAGAAGAGAGAGAGAGAGATTTTTCTCACCTGAATAATAAGTTAAGTCCGAAGAGTGTGAACATGACAGCCATGTAGCCCACGATGCCTGTGGCGTAGCTGATTTTGTATATTAGGAGAAACCACTTGTACACCAGCCTAGTTGCAGGAAGGGAAACAGAGGCACAGAGGCCGCAATCAGGAGGCGTTTTCTGCTTCGGCCACCCTGAAGTTCTACAGCCAGAGTTTCATTCCACACAGCATTAACTTTGTGAACTCTCAAGCTTCCTCCTTCCGCTATCTATTCAAGATGGACAGTATTTAATATTGATTTGCTATGTACATGGAGGGGTGTGGGTCTATATACATATGTTGTTCATAGTATGTTTAGGTGTGTGTCACGTATGTGTTTCATTTTGAGAGCGGGTAACTAAATTTCATTTTTGATGCGTGCCGTTGGGCCCACGGTAAAAAAAAATGACAATAAAGTTTATCTTATCTTATCTAAAAATGGCCTCGTTATTTCAACTCTGGCTAAAGCTTTCCCCTTTAAAAGAAATCCATGGCATCACCTGAAAATCAAATGTATCCCAAAACAGCTATATAAACATCCCGTGAAAAGGAACACACACTGTTTGCCACTTGCCAGCTAAAAAACAAACAAACATTCCAAAGGAAAAATGCCCCTTTTTCAGTAAACGCTGAAGTTGCAGAACGGCATTAAAAATCAACTCTAATCCCCAGTGTGAAGTTCAGGATCTTAGTCTCCAAATCCGATGAAATAGATAAACCAACATTGTGGGTGTCACTGACTGGAGAGTTTCTCAAACTGGGAACACAACGGGGACCCGATTTTCCATCGGTAAGCAAGACAGTTACGAGCCCTGGTTAAGATGAATCTCCTGGTCGTTAAGCCATGATGGCTTCCCCGCTGGGATTGTCAAAAGTCTGACTGGGAAGGTCACAAACGGGATGACGTGCCCCCAGGACAAGGCACCGGTCATAAATTCATGCCACTTGCCAAGCGCCCAAACTGGGGGCGTTCCCACGACCCTGGGGATGCCGCAACAACTTGCCGAAAGTCCCTTTATTCAGGACTGTCGTAACTTTGAATGTCGTAACTGGGGGACTAGCTCCCTTGGTACCCACAAGGCTTCCTGGTTCCAGATGCGGAGATCCTGCCATGTGGCCGTTTCTGTCCGACCAGCCACGCTTCCGACGGCCGCAAGGGAGA
>NW_015394181.1:5316-6674 GCF_001527695.2 Protobothrops mucrosquamatus
TGCTTGCAGAGACACTCCCCCTCCCATTTAGCACTGATGATGTTCCCTAGCTGGGTCATGAAACGTCTGCAAGAAAACCACCCAGCTCAGAGAGCACCAAGGACCCCACAGTCTTTCTTTCTTTCTTTCTTTCTTTCTTTCTTTCTTTCTTTCTTTCTTTCTTTCTTTCTTTCTTTCTTTTCTTCTTTCTTTCTTTCCCTTCCTTCCTTCCTTCCTCCTCCTTCTCCCTTCTAGCACTGATGATGTTACTTAGTTGGGTCATGAAACGTCTGCAAGAAAACCACCCAGCTCAGAGAGCACCAAGGACCCGACAGTCCTCCTCCTCCTCTTCTTCCTCCTCCTCTTCTTCCTCCTCCTCCTCCCTTCTAACACTGATGGTGTTCCCTAGTTGGGTCATGAAACGTCTGCAAGAAAACCACCCAGCTCTCCACAGTCCTTCCTTCTCCTTCTCCTCTTCCTCCTTCTCCCTTCTAGCACTGATGACGTCACCTAGTTGGGTCATGAAACGTCTGCAAGAAAACCGCCCAGCTCAGAGGGCACCAGGGACCCCCACAGTCCTTCCTTCTTCTTCTCCTCCTCCTCCTCCTCCTCCTCCTCCTCCTCCCTTCTAGCACTGATGAGGTTCCCTAGTTGGGTCATGAAATGTCTGCAAGAAGGACCCCACAGTCTTTCCTTCCTTCCTTCCTTCCTTCCTTCCTTCCTTCCTTCCTTCTTCCTTCCTTCCTCCCTCCCTCCCTCCCTCCCTCCCTCCCTCCCTCCTCCCTTCTAGCACTGATGAGGTTCCCTAGTTGGGTCATGAAACGTCTGCAAGGAAACCCCCCAGCTCCCTGAGAGCCCCCAGGGCCCCTCGTTTCCACCCTGAGCCACAGAGCTTCTCCTTGACTGGAAGGCGGGAGGAGCTGCCTTACGTTGTAGGAGCGAGGGTGCCTCTGTTTCCACTGTACCAGGAGCAGCTGGGCGACGACCAACGTGGCAATCAAGATGAGGACCATCTCGGCGTGCATGGCCTCGTGGCCCCGGTGCTTGGCGTGCATCCGGGCATGCTCGACCCTGCAAGGAGAGCCGGACAGGTCAGCCTCTTGCACAACTGGCCCTGGCAGCTGTTCAGATACACTGTTTAACAGGTTGATTATATTGCCCACCACCCAGAGTCCCTCTCTGAGGGAGAAGGGCGGTTGAGAGAGAGAGAGAGTGAGAGAGAGAGAGAGAAGGAGAAAAAGAGAGACAGAGAAAGAGAAAGAGAGAAAAAAGAAAGGACGAAAGAAAGAAAAAGAAAAGAAGGAAGAGAAAGAAAGAAACAAAGAGAAAGAAGGAAGGAAGGAAGAAAAAAAGAAAAAAAGAAAAAAGGAAAAAAAAAA
>NW_015394181.1:9892-12544 GCF_001527695.2 Protobothrops mucrosquamatus
TGCAAGGCGATCCAACCGGTCAGTCCTAGAGGAGATCAACCCCGACTGCTCTTTAGAAGGCCAGATCCTGAAGTTGAAACTCAAGTCCTTTGGCCACCTAATGAGAAGGAAGGACTCACTGGAGAAGAGCCTAATGCTGGGAAAGATGGAGGGCAAGAGAAGAAGGGGACGACAGAGAAGGAGGTGGCTGGATGGAGTCCCTGAAGCAGGAGGCGTGAGCTTCAATGGACTCCAGAAGATGGTAGAGGACGGGAAGGCCTGGAGGAACGTTGTCCATGGGATCGCGATGGGACGGACACGACTTCACAACAACAACAACAAACAATTGCACACAAGTGGCACGTACCGGTGTGATAGAGAGGGATGCTGGATTGAAAAGGGGGCAGTAAATTCTTTGGGACAGAGAAGATAGCTTACGGACAGAAGGGAATATTTCTATCTGTGGTGGAACTGTGGGAGATAAAAAAATTTTCCCCAGTTCGAACTGGGGTAACAAACTGAGTTCTGTGAGTGACCTCGTGGAGCTTGGCTGTTTTCTTGCAGATGTTTCATAACCCAACTAAATAACCTCATCAGTGCTAGAAGAGAGTGGGGTTTGTGGAGAGGAGGAGGAGGAGGAGAACGACGAAGACTGGTGCTTGGTGCTCTCTGAACTTGGTGGTTTTCTTGTGGAAGTTTCATGATCCAACTAGGTAACCTCCTCAGTGCTGGGGGATGTTCCCTAATTGGGTAATGATGATGATGATGATGATGATAATGATAATAATGATGATGATGATGATGATGATGATAATAATAATAATAATAATAATAATAATAATAATAATAATAATAATAATAATAATAATAATAATAATAATAATAATAATAATAATGATGTTGGAAGGGGGTCTTCCAAGTCCATCCCCCTGCCCAGGCAGGAAGCCCTATACCATTTGAGACAAATGGCTGTCCAGTCTCTTCTTAAAAACTTCCAGTGTTGGAGCATTCACCGCTTCTGGAGGCAGGTGGTTCCACTGGTTAATTGTCCTCACTGTCAGGAAGTTTCTCCTTAGTTCTAGGTTGCTTCTCTTCCTTGATCAGTTTCCATCCGTTGCTTCTTGTCCTGCCTTCAGGGGCTTTGGAGAATAGCTTGACTCCCTCTTCTTTGGGGCAGCCCCTGAGATACTGGAATAACTGCCATCCTGTCCCCCCTCGTCCTTCTCTTCATTAAACTAGACATTTCCAATTCCAGCCACCATTCCTTATATGCTTTAGCCTCCAGTCCCCTAATCATCTTTGTTGCTCTTCTCTGCACTCTTTCTAGAGTCTCAACATCTTTTTTACATCATGGTGACCAAAACTGGATGCAGGATTCCAAGTGTGGCCTTACCAAGACATTGTAAAGTGGTATTAATCCTTCACGTGATCTTGATTCTATCCCTCTGTTAATGCAGCCTAGCACTGTGTTGGCTTTTTTGGCGGCTGCAGCACACGGCTGGCTCCTATTTAAGGGATCGTCCACTAGGACTGCGAGATCCCTCCCACAGTTACTACTATTAACACTTCACCTGATCTTGACTCTATCCCTCTGTTAATGCAGCCTAGCACTGGGTTGGCTTTGAGACGTCTGCAAGAAAACCACCAAGTGCAGGGAGCATTAAGGACCCCCCCCCAGTTCTCCCCTTCTTCTCCTCTCTCTGCCAACCCCACTCCCTTCTAACACTGAGGATGTTACCTAGCTGAGTAGTGAAGTATCTGCAAGAAAACTGCCCAGTTCAGAGAGCACCAACTGCCTCAGAGAAGCCGGTTTGTTAACAAGTCCCCAGTTCAGACTGGAAAAAAAAATATCCTTGCAAAAATATCCTTGGCAGTCCAAGGATTTCCCAGAGGAAAGGCAGCGCAAGCATCTGTGACCTCCAGCTGTTATCTACTCAAGAGATAAGCCCCAGCTACACTTGCTCAGTCCTTCCACACAGCTGGTGAGGCATAGTGCAAAGGTTGTTGCCAACACAAAAAGAACCAGCAAGACTCCTGCTTTTGCGCCTCTTCGGCGTGGTGTGGAGTCACAAACCAAGCTTTGTTTTATTCGCAAAAGCTGATCAACTCTTATTTTAACTGTTGACCCAGTGAATGAAAACATCCTTGGCTATCACTGGAGGTTTTTAAGAAGGGATTGGACAGCTGCTTGTCTGAAATGGTATATAGGGTCTTCTGCTTGAGCAAGGGGTTGGACTAGAGGACCTCCAGGGTCCCTCTCACAACGGTGTTGTTCTATAATTCTATTAGAAAGAAACCGTTTTGCATCTCTAAGGGGACTGCAATTGCTAGGTGGAGGATTTCACGGGCACCCTCTAACAGGAGAGAAGCGCTACTAAATGCAGGTGAGTCACCCTTTAGAAGATTACAAAGGTGTGTAAAGCACACCTCAGCCATTGGCTGAGGAGGTTCTGGTGATCGGAGTGGAACAGCTTCTCCTCCTCCTCCTCCTCCTCGAGGCAGGATGAGGGGCCAGGAAGAACCCTCACAATTATTGCCACACAATAACTGGCTTTCAACATTTTCTCCACTTAACAGACCAAGACCAAGAGGTGTTTGGAACCCAGAACATAGGGCTGGAAGGGACCTTGGAAGTCTTCTAGTCCAACCCCCTACTCAAAGCAGAAGACCGTA
>NW_015394182.1:0-6846 GCF_001527695.2 Protobothrops mucrosquamatus
TTCTCTGTGGAATTTTTCTTCACACCAAAGGGTTAAAAAGAATTGGAATATTTCTTGACCATTCTTTCTCATGCTTTTTCCTGTACAAATTCCATGAGTCTGATGTTTGTTATTACAAACTGATATGATATGATGCGATACGATACGATACGATACAATATGATACGATATGATATGATATAGAACATAGAACATAGAACATAGAAGGGTTGAAAGGGACCTTGGAGGTCTTCTAGTCCAACCCCCTGCTTGAGCAGGAGACCTTATACCATTCCAGTCTTGTTGTCAAATCTCTTTTTCATAAGCTGGCAATAAAAATTATTCATGTTTAGAAATATCAATTTTAAGAGAATATTAACTTTCTATTCTATTCTATTCTATTCTATTCTATTCTATTCTATTCTATTCTATTCTATTCTATTCTATTCATCTGAGATTGATCAGGTCTTCTCACTCTTGTTTGCAATTAATTGGATGCTTTGAAAATGATTCTTTAAAAATATTTTTTAGTATTAAATTCAAGGTAATGTTATAAAGAAGTTGATACAAAGGAGACAGATAGTCCAAGTCAGTCAGAGTCCAACACACACTGGTCCACAGCCTCCCGCAAACTGGAATTCTCCATTGCTGGTGTGACTCTCTCTTTATCATTGATTTGTTTGTTGATGTCTTCCTCAATAGAATGAGCCCCTTCTGATATGTAGATTTCCAGCTTGTGCTTGAAAGGTAAACATCGCTGAAGTTTGATCCTCAAACAGAGTCCACTTCCAGCTCTTCCAGCGTGTTTGGCTTCTCAGGGTCACAGATGGTGTGGATTGGTCTCGCCCCCAATATGATATATGATATGATATGATATGATATGGAATATTTAAAAAGCTTCAGGATTTTACATTCATAGAAGCTGTAATTCTATTTGTTTGAATCTAAAAATTCTATTTTCAGTTCTATGAGGAAAAGGAATCTTCATATTAATAAAAGAAAATAATCAATATTTAAGAGAGGGGCTCAGGACCAGAAAGTAGGAGCAGTCACATCACTCATATGGGCTTATGGAGGAAACTAAAAAAAAATCCTTTGTTTAATTTTGATATTCTATTTTAGGAATTATACTTTCTTCTATCTTCCTCTTCAATACAATTCTCTTTCCAAAGGATCTTTTAGAAAAAAATGAAATTTGTCCACATAATTCATACCTCATGTGGAATTCTGTCATATATGTCCCAGACATTACTTTCAGAAATAATATGTTCAGTTTTGATAGTTTATCCTTCTCATTTTTTATTCAAATATTTCAATTGTTAAGAAAGGAGTTTTAATTTTCAGAAACTCGGTTCCACCATAATCTTTATACATACAGTATTTCCTTCCTTCCCAATTAATGAAGGCAATTTTTGCTTCCTGGAATTTTGCCATTACATTATCTAAGAACTGGCATATTATCCCTTAATATTAGCTTAATTACCTTGGGAAATATGGAATTATTTGCATATATTATTATTATTATTATTATTATTATTATTATTATTATTATTATTATTATTATTATTATTGATGATCATCGCACAGTCAGCCAGATGTTCAGACTGGATTTGGCATTTTGCCTACCTATCAAGTCCTTACCAAGGATCTGGGATAGGCAGATGTGGATGTTTGATGGTATTACAGATATCGTCGCAGGATGGAAGCAGTTCCTAGTAAGGCCGCCTTTTGCAATTGACTAAGAGCGAATTTGTCAATGCCAATGGTGTTCAAGTGGTGCTACAGTTGTTTTGGGATTGCACCCAAGGTGCCTATTACTATTGGTACTACCCTTGCTTGCTTTTGCCACAGTCTTTCTATTTCTATTTGTAGGTCTTTGTATTTTTTTATCTTCTCCAGTTCTTTCTCGTCTATTCTGCTGTCTCCACTATCCAGTTACTACTATTGAGCAAGGTACCACCTATATTGTACCTGTGCATTTGGTTTTTCTTGCCTAAATGTAGAACCTTATTTTTTCACCATTATATTTCATTTTGTTAGATATTCAAGTCTGTCATGATCCTTCTGTATCTTAAGCCGATCTTCTGGATTGTTGGCTATTCCTGCCAGCTTAGTGTCATCTGCAAATTTGATGAGTTCCCCATATTGCCTAGGAAGGAAGCATGGTATTAATACTACACCAATTCTAGTTTAATGACCATGCTGAATTAACACTATGGGGAATTCCATGCTCAAAAACAGCCAGGCAATTTTGTAAAAGAACTTGAATATGGAAAATGTATTGTTGGTGTTGTTAGTTGTGAAGTCATGTCCGACCCATCACGACCCCATGGATAACGTTCCTCCAGGTCTTCCTGTCCTCTACCATCTTCTGGAGTCCATTTAAGTTCACTCCTACTTCTTCAGTGACTCCATCCAGCCACCTCATTCTCTGTCGGCCCCTTCTTCTATTGCCCTCAATCTTTCCCAGCATTAGGCTCTTTTCCAGTGAGTCCTTCCTTTTCATTAGGTGGCCAAAGTATTTGAGTTTCAACTTCAGGATCTGGCCTTCTAAAGAGCTGTCAGGGTTGATCTCTTCTAAGACTGACCGGTTTGAACGCCTTGCAGTCCAAGGGACTCGCAAGAGTCTTCTCCAGCACCATAGTTCAAAGGCCTCAATTCTTTTGCGCTCAGCCTTTTGTATGGTCCAACTTTCACATCCATACATTGCAACTGGGAAAACCATGGCCTTGACTATACGCACTTTTGTTGGCAGGGTGATGTCTCTGCTTTTTAGTATGCTGTCTAGATTTGCCATAGCTTTCCTCCCCAGGAGCAAGCATCTTTTAATTTCTTGACTGCAGTCCCCATCTGCGGTGATCTTGGAGCCCAGGAAAATAAAATCTGTCACTACCTCCATTTCTTCCCCATCTATTTGCCAGGAATTGAGAGGGCTGGATGCCATGATTTTGGTTTTCTTAATGTTGAGTTTCAAGCCAACTTTTGCACTCTCCTTCTTCACCTGCATCAAGAGGCTCTTTAGTTCCTCTTCACTTTCTGCCATTAGAGTGGTATCATCTGCATATCTTAGGTGGAAAATATATATGTTAGAACAAATCATAGGATTAGATTCTGATGTTTTGAGGAACTGCAATATAAATATTGGCCAAATGGTGTAGCTAAAATACTTTTTGATTTCCAAATAATGGCTGGCAGCTCTAAATGGTTTAGAAACATCTCTGTTGGTAAAGTATGTAACACTTTCTTTACAAAATAATGCTTTATATTAATTGTATATAAATTATTGTTTGACTCACTATACTGGATTTTTAAGGGATCAAAGGAGTAATCCCAAAACATTTTACTTAAAACATTCTGATATTGTTTCAATCTTATTAAAAGTATTCCACCATCAAAACAGGTTGCTATGCCTTCTAGGCTTCTGGTCTTCTGATTTTAAACTATATCAGATTTTTAAGGAGAGACAGAGACAGAGAATGACAATGTTAGAAAACATCTGACCTTGGACCTTTAACTAAAACAGGAGATTCTAAAGTTGGTTCTTATCATGTTGAAACTCTAACCACAAAATGATAAAAAATTAAGCCATTCAGAGAAATTCTGAAAGTCTCCAAAGGTGTGCAGAATTACATATTTCATGTTTGTGTTGTTTGCCAACTGGTTACCCTTACCAATTATTGGTTTCATGAAAATAAAGCCATTTTGAAAGTCCACTGAAAGGAAAAAAAAGGCATAACTGTATTTGATTGGTAACATGCAAAGTTATGTAAATTTGGTGGAACTTCTTATTGCAGTGTCTGTCAATAGTAAGGCATAGGACCATCTAAATGTTGTAGGATAGTGTTTTTAAAGAAAGAAGGAAGGAAGTGCAATAAGGAATGGAAATGACAAACAGAAATGAAATTTGGAACTGGACTCTGTAGAAACCTCGGATTTTTTATCTCTCTCTTTTCATTGTGTAGGTAAATCAGAATCATACGTAATATAAGTAATACTATATTTTATCTAAAAATGAGAATGTGCTTTTGGTATACGTAAGTGCAGTTTTTATATTGTATACTATATTCTATTCTATATATAATATTATATTCTAGAAGACCACAAAAAATCCTTCCAACCCAATGAGTCTACAGCTCTATGATTTTATATAATTAAAATGTACTTCATTTGTTTGTCACCATGAATAAACTGTCATAATAATACAATACAAACTGTATGTACAAAACATAAATTAACATGTTACAGTGATAGAAATAGACAAAAGCATTTCATTCATTAGCACACATAACTAAAAACTTTTAAAGCCTATCTGTTTTCCTTTTCTTCTAAATACTAAAATTGCATTTTATTAAAAGGAGGGCAAAATAAAGTAAATTGTGTACTGAATATATATTAGGGGAAACTGGATTGGTAGATGAGCATAGTTTTAAACAACAATAATGTATCTATGTTGATGCCACTAGCCTGACAGTAAAATATGAAAAGTCAAGGAGCATAACTGAATATAATTAAATTAATTTAAATTAAATTCCAAAATTAAATATAAAGAAGATCAAACTAATGACTGCAAGTAGAAAGATCAGCCTTAGAATTGATAATAAAAATAATGATATGGTGGAGTACTTCTGCCTTTCAGGATCAAACATCAACAGTAAAGGAACAAGCAGTCAAATATGTCATAGACCAGGGGTAGGCAACCTTGGCTCATTTATGACTCATGGACTTCAACTCAAGAATTCTGGGAGTTGAAGTCCACGAGTCATAAAAGAGCCAAGGTTGCCTACCCCTGCCATAGACTAAGCACTTGGAAGAGTAGCCATGAAAGCCTTGGAAATTCAGCAGCTGTGATGTCTCTGTATCTACAAAAATCAGAACTCTGCAAGCCAGGGTATCCCCTGTAACACTCTATGGAAGTTAAAGTTGGACTTCGAAGAAGCAAAGACAACTAGGATGGTTTACATAACTACATCCTCTGAAGTATTAAAATCAAATATCCTTTATCCTGTGCTATCGGAGAAATTCTCATTCATTAGTCCTGCTCAGCTGGGACTTTTATACTTTAGATCCAGTATAACAGGAAAGGTTGGCTAAGGCTGCTCTAAATCAATATATTTGTACCTTTGTAATCCTCTTCTACAGTAATAGCATTCTAGTGGTAGATAAATTGAGGAAGGAATATAGTTTTCTACGATTCCAGGTTTTCTGACTGTCTGCATATTGTTGCCGGGTTGATGATATAGCCAATAAACAGGAGCTAACTTGGAAGGTGTCTTTGAAAATATAGAAGCATAAATATTTTCTATATGAATTAACCAGGACAGTTCTTTCCTACATAGAAAGGGGACTATGTAAATATTTGGATTATCCCAAGGCTAAAGAAAGTTTTATATAGTGTTATATGTTTGTTTTAAATTTAAAAAGTCTATGAAGAGAAAGATAAACCATACTGTTTTAACTGGGCTTTGAGAATTCAATTTCTAGGTGCCAGGCTGCTTGGTTTTTTTCAATATGTCTTACATTTTCTCCCCATCAGCTATAAGAAGCCCCTTTGATTTCTGTCAAAGATCTTCATCAAGCATATCCTGCTTGCTGGATTTTCTCTGGATTTTCACCAAGATTGAAAAGGATATCTTGACACTTCTTTCTTTCTTTTAATCTAGTTGATTTCCAGCTTCAAATGTTCTGCATCTTCTTCAGGAAGGTGCTTTGAAAGTTCTGTTTTTCTCTGTTGTTCTACCCTTGATAATCTTATTTTCCTTCCAAGATTTTTGAGGAATGTTGTTGTGGCAATGGAACATTACTTTGATTGCTTTTTTAGAAGCATCTATTTTTTTTCTCCTACAAATAAATAAATTTTGTATTCTTAGGAAACTGGAAAAAAGAAGAGTTTTACAAGCTTTACCTACAGCCCTAATACTGGTGGACTATAATCAAGTCTGGATGCAATTTAACCCCCTATAAAGCTCTTTATGACATTGGGATAATTTTCTTGGTTTGCATCCATCACAGAAAGGCACTGAGCTACTTGGTATTAAATTCAGGAATTGTCTAGAGAAACATTTAAACTGAATAATGGGGACAGAATGTTAATTGATGCAGAACATTTTTCTCCTCAACGATCTAAAACTAATAGGGTTGTCAGTGTTTCTAACACAGATGTTTGTGTGGTTAAAAATATTGAGGTTGCTGTTAAGAAAAACCAGGTTTTTGATAATGTGTGTCATACCATGTGTACTAATCAAACAGGTGTTAAAGAAGAAGGGGAACGCCGACTCTTTGTGGCATTTGACCAGAATATTATCTGCAATGATTAGAAAGTGAATGTTTGTAAGTTGACTTTTTATTTTATTTATTTTATTTTTGGATTTATATCCCGCCCTTCTCCCGTAGGACTCAGGGCGGCTGACAATCTATTTAAAATACATACAAAACAATACAAATTTAAAATTAATTAAAAGGAATATTTAAATATTTGTCAAATTTTAAAATATAATTAGAATTAAAACCCCTCTAAAAATTACCCTAGGCCAGTCCTGCAAGCTGGAATAACCAAGTCTTGAGGGCGCGGCGAAAGGAAGGGAGATCAGGGATAACCCTGATCTCTGGGGGCAGTTCATTCCAGAGGGTGGGAGCTCCCACAGAGAAGGCCCTCCCCCTTGGGGTCGCCGGCCGGCACTGTCTGGCTGACGGCACCCTGAGGAGACCCACTCTATGGGAGCGTACCGGTCGATGGGAGGTACTCTGCGGCAGGAGGCGGTCTCGAAGATATCCGGGTCCGATGCCATGGAGCGCTTTAAAGATGATAGTCAACACCTTAAAGCGCACCCGGAAGGCCACAGGCAGCCAATGCAGCTCGCGCAGCAGCGG
>NW_015394182.1:9977-12544 GCF_001527695.2 Protobothrops mucrosquamatus
CTAAAACTTGAAGGACTCTGCTGTTGATACTGTGCTGTCGAATACAGTAAGAGGTGGAGTAAGAGTAGGAACGCCCAGCTCTTCCGAAAATCCACTCTCATCTCTATAGTTTTAAACATGTTCCACTCCAGATTGTTCCAGCTGTTCAACCTTTCCACTTGTTCAACCTTTCATCTATATGCAGACTCATCATGGTCTCGAATGAGACCAATGGCTATTCCATCATCTGCAAACTTCAGTACTTTAACAGAGGGGTCCTCAGAGATGCAGTCATTGGTGTAAAGAGAGAAGAGAAGAACAAGGGAATTTATATAGCAAAAATCATGTAAAACAGGAAATTAGACTTAATACTGGAACAAAAATAAAGACACTGGAAATATTTCAGTCATCTAGCTAACTCACGATTTTACTTCAGTGATCTTTAAGTAATTTTAATTAATTTAATATTTAATTTTCTTACTAGGTGCCACTTAGAAATCTGATCTTTTCAGCAAACTTTGATACCTAAGGGTTGTTCTTATCTCTTTTAGAGAGGATTGTGGACAAAGCAGATCAAAGAGAAGAATTCTCTGATCCCCTGTCAGAAACTAATGGATTCCAAGTTTCCCTGCATCAGTTATGCCCAATATCTTTTTTTCATCTACTTTCAGGCTGGACTGGATCTTTTCTTACAATGTTAAAGCCATGAGAGCCACTTAATATGGTATCCAAAACATGTGCCAGTAATGAAGACAAGATAAAGAAAGGAAATTATCTAAAGAAGGTATAAGAAGAAAAGCTGTAAATATACAACATAAATGTAAAGCATGATATATTGCTGATATTACTATCATGTTAGGGACAGATATTTTGAAGAAATAAAATTTAATGAGGCTTAGAAAATAATTCTAACAGTACTGAAGGCATTGATGAAATACCAGAAGAATTGATTAAAATGTTGCAACCTGTGCATTGTAAGTGTTACTTGCAATACATTAGTGGATATATAAAGTAGCAATAGCAAAGGAAATGGAAAAGATCAATTTATATTCCACCATCCAAAAAGGGCAGTCTAACTATCAAACAATTACATTTATCTCCATGTGTCAATTCTACAACAAACCTGGCTGCAGCCATCTTGCTCGTTCTAGCCACATGAATGGGAGGGGGTTTGGAGGATCCTTGTTACTCTAAACAATTCTGTGTCCCATGGGAACCAAGGTCACTCTATTGGTTATGCTAAGGGGTTGGGCAGTGTGTTAGAAAGCCCGCCAAACTATTCTATTGGGGAACATAGCTGATTGCATAGCCCTAGGGTGGGAAGTTTGACTATGTAATATTGTAACTTTTTGGAAGAAACTTTAGATTTGGTTTCACTTTTGACCTTGGCAATATTTTGTATCCAATAAACATGTTCTTTGAGGAAGCCTCTAGCCTTGGAGTTCTGATTTATTTGGCTCTATCTATCGGACCCATGTCACCATGATAGTAAGATAAAGCTCAAGCTTTTGCATCCTAGGTTTCAATGGTTTAAGAAGCAAGAACTGCTACATGTATAAACTTGATTCAAAAGAAAGATCTAAGATCACACCATAAACATAAGTGGATAATTGGAAAATCAAATTCCAAAATCATTGGAATACTCAATGCCAGTTATTTTTGCTTTGTTCATTACATCTGAGTGTGTAGGCAACAACAAATTGTGTATAATTTTAAAAATAATTTTATTAAGCTTATCAAAATATAAAATACCAATGAAAATGAAAATAGTGGAGAAATGGAAGAGGGAAAGGGGGAGAAAAAGGAAGTAAAGAGGGAAAAAGAAAAAATGCATTGACTTTTGATCCTTTTTAGTGCAGCAGAATAAAATAATATTACATACTCAGTTGTTTACTTTTACACACTTAGTACATTCTGGCCATTTTTATAACAACAAACTTTCTAATCAGCAAAACCCAAAGTCAAAGTTTTATTTTTTTTCCATCTCAAGCACAAAATCCAAAAGTGATTTCCAAGTTCTTTTCTTTGATTAAAGTAGTTAATTTAGGTGTCTCTGTAGTTCTATCATTTTTTCCAGCCATTTCTCTATTGTGGGAATTCAAGTATCTTTCCATTTTTGTGCATAAAGCATTCTTGCTATTGTCAATTTATATAGCAGCAAGGTTCCAGATTTTTTTAAGTTCTTGATCCATTAAGCCTAAAAGAAAAGTTTCTGGTTTAATGTTTATAGTCACTTTTAAAATCTTTAATTTAATTTAATTTTAATTTAGGAATCTTAAAATATGCACCTTACCCCAGTATTTGTCTGCTTAACACAAGTTCACCAAAGATGGTAAAAATTTCCTTCTTATATTTGCATTTCCAAAATACATTTGAAATATCTTTGTACATGCTGGGGGCGACACGTCGCTCCCATGTAACACCGCTGCTGCGCGAGCTGCACTGGCTGCCAGTGGCCTTCCGGGTACGCTTTAAGGTGCTAGTCACCACCTTTAAAGCGCTCCATGGCATCGGTCCTGGCTATCTCCGAGACCGCCTTCTGCCGCAGATTCCCTCCCACAGGCCGGTACGCTCCCACAGAGCGGGCC
>NW_015394183.1:0-1604 GCF_001527695.2 Protobothrops mucrosquamatus
GGATCACCCTGATCTCTGGGGGCAGCTCATTCCAGAGGGTGGGAGCTCCCACAGAGAAGGCCCTCCCCCTTGGGGTCGCCAGCCGGCACTGTCTGGCCGACGGCACCCTGAGGAGACCCACCCTGTGGGAGCGTACTGGCCGATGGGAGGTAATCTGTGGCAGAAGGCGGTCTCGAAGGTATCCTGGTCCGCTGCACCAAACTAACCCTCAGTTAAATGTAAGTATGGAATGACCAGTGGTAAAAAACTTTCCCTGTCTTTAATTGAAGGCCTGTATAATTTACTGATGAAATCAATCGGTCATTTGTTCAAATTCCTACAAAAGTCATCAGACCTAACAGACATATTCCTGGTATTATTTGAACAGAATTGTAGAAATTGCCTATCTTTAATACCTTCCTTTTTTTATCTTCCTATTTGGAAATATATTTTCTTTTCCTTTCTTTCTTTTTCAGACACCAGAAAAATGAAGACAGCCCTGCTTTTCCTCTGCATTATAGGAATCACTTGTGCCTTCTCTGTGAGTAAAAATAACTTTATATCAGCTAGGATATATTGTATTGTGAATATTCACTTTAATGTCCATTCATTGAGATTGTGTTACTCCTAGTAATATATTATCATTATTGGAGAAGTTTTTCCACAACTTAACAGATTTCAAATCCATTATAATATTTTGATTTAAAAAAATCTATCCATTAATTAGTATTTATCATGCTAAATATAAAATAAATTGTCCCCAAATAATAAGCGATTTTTAGGTTCAGTTCTTTTGGGACAAATTATTGACTTTGTTCTTTTTTTAATTCACCTGTTTATTCACCTATTATCTATTTATGCTTTTATGTATCTTTCGACTTTCTAGCCCTTTGTACATTACAAATAGCCTTCTCTATTTTTGCTTCAATTAGCTTTCATCTCTGACAATTAATGCTATTAACGCTATTAATCTACTAGCTGCAACTGATGATTCTGGATGGGGAATATTTATGTATAAATTCAAATTTCTGAATTGTGGAGGTGAACATTATGTCTGCAGAAAACTGCTTCTATGCCTGATGCTTTTGCTGGAGCAATTGGCAATTATCCAGAGTAGGCATTTGATCTCATAAAGCATTTCTTTATATTATTCATATTTACACCCCAACCGCACAGCTGTACAGTGCCCATTAGTACAAATATATTTAAAAAGCCAGACAGGTTCATAAAGAACAATTTCAACTTAATTTATAGTAATATAAATTCATAAAACAGCCTGTTTTTCATTAAACATTTTGACGTTTTTCCCCAGCTCCATCTGGTTCCCCAATTGTGCCCTTTCCTAGATCAAGGGAATCTTTAAACAACTACATATACCCTGGCAATTTGATGGATTGATTACTACAATGCACTCTATAGGGGGCTACCCTTAAAGATCTCTCAGAAGCTTCAGCTGGTCCAGACCACAGCAGCACATGGGCAGTGACAGGCACGCCTGGGTGTGCCCATGTAAAACCTCTGCTTCATGAGTTGCACTGGCTGCCAGTTTGCTTCCAAGTGTGATTTAAGATGCTAGTTACTGCTTGTAAAGTCCTACATGGCATAGGGCAGGGGTCTTCAAACTT
>NW_015394183.1:2307-12536 GCF_001527695.2 Protobothrops mucrosquamatus
TTGGAGATTTGCAGAGCTATGAAAAACCTTGGAGATAAGTAGGTAAAAAGAGAAAGAAGAAAATAGAAACCTAAACCACCCAATGTGAGCTCAGTTTGGTCACAATAGGCATCAAGGTGTCCACATGGTATGGTCAAAGTTCAAGACCATGGCTGCAACGGTGTGATCAAAGTCTAACTTTTTCAAAATACATTGCACATGGACACACACACACAAAATACAGGCAGAACTTTTATGAAAACCTTACTTCGATATACTGTCCTGTCCCAGGTGCCATTCTATAAGAAAGCTATGGACTAATTTGGTACAAGATCCAAACCATGGGAAAATGTCATAGGGAAAGATTGAAGGAACTGAGTAAGCTTAATGTTATAAAAAGATTATTTGATTACTTAATACTTTTGAGGGACCGTATAGGAATTGTAATATAGAAGAATGGATGGATGGATTGGATTGGATTGGATTGGATGAGAGGGATGGAGGACAGGAGAACCTACTGCAGAAAGCATGGTTACCTATTGGACCTTTTTTATCTGAGATCGGACTTCAACTAAATATTTGTAGACATGTTCTCTTCCTGTAAGTTTTCAAACAGATACTGAGAAATACCCTAGCCATAAATGATCTAAGACAGTGAGATTGAAACAGAATGCAATTATGCAGATCTTTAAGGGGATGCTTCATTTTGAGAGATTTGAGAAAAACACCCCTCAAGGTTGTTTTATGGAATGACATAGTCCATTCATAAGTGAAGCTCCTCCTTGCTTTAGTGTCTCTCATCTGAGGATCTTCTGATAGTTCTAATCTAACAGCTTTTCCAAAGGCTGGTTGACAGTTCAAGATAACAGGAACTGTTGATGGTGCAGCTTTGCCTGAACTAGATGAACTGTTTTTCCTACACAGCACAAACCACTTTGCCAAGGCTATGCAGACGTGCTCGCAACCAGACAACAGTAACAGGAGGGAGGAGGGAAGACATTGGAATGTAAGGGAGGTTTGGGAGGGAACTGTGGAATACAAGCGTGCTTCCTGGAAGCATGAGACAGATCTAAACCCTAAGGTCATTGAGTGGCAACATCCGAGGCAGATAGGCCATTTCCAAAATAAAGTAAATGCAGCTGATTGGTGGACAATGGACAATGGGAAGTGAGGGAGGGAAGAAAAGTTTTCCTATGCTATTTGTATGCAAAAAAATACTGGCTTTTCTACTTCTGTACCCATACGGCTTTTCAGTAAAGTTACATCTTCGAGAAAAAATGTCCCAGGAGTTTATTTTGCTAATTACTGCAGTGGAACGGTTGACAGCAAATGAGATCTATCCTGCTTCCTTTTGTACCTTTGCATTGAAAAGAGATGGGAAATTCTGAATTTCTGATGGCCTGATATCTGCTGTGCAAGATGCACTTCACTGAGTTTTTTAAACCTTGTCAACTTGACATTGTTTGATAAATGTGAGAACAAGTCAAGCTGGCTGCTCACTTGTCTGTATCATCAATTTTATTAAGTTTCCTGTTATCCCAGAACTCAGTTATCATTTAAGTTTAACATTCTATAAGTAATAGATTGCATATCATTAAAAAGAAAATCTAGGTCAGTGGTGGTGAACCTTTTAGAGACCGAGTGCCCAAACTACAACCCAAAACCCACTTATGCATCGCTGGGTGCCAGGTGGGCGTGGCCACTGAGTGGGCATGGCCACCGAGCTGTCGGCTCGCTGTCCGCTCCGACTTGTGCTCGCTCTCTCACTGTCTGCAGCAAATGCTGCTTCCGCCGAAAGTTGCTCCTTTTATAGCCTCTGGCCTATTCCCAGACTGTGCATGTGCGGAGAACTGCGCATACACGGAGAGGAGGAGGGAACAGCTCGGCCCAGCAATGGCTCGCGTGCCACCAGAGATGGCTCCGTGTGCCGCCTGTGGCACGCGTGCCATAGGTGCACCACCACGGATCTAGGTCCTAAGTAATTACAGGAACATCATCAACACATTTATTTTTTTTAAACATTCTTGTTGTTACATTATATTTGGGATATAACTGAATGATAATGATAGAGCAATAGAATGGTAATTATTCATATATCCCCAAAAGTAGCAAATATATCTTATACCTCTGTGGCCTGCGAAAGGAAGAAATCCTATCCAATCCAGCAATTGAATTTTCTGTCAGTTAGCTATGCCATCTAGTGGAAAGTGAAAATAGTAAGATGTCTGTGGAGATGCTCAGTCATCCAGGTCATAGTTACCCCAAAGGTGCTTTTTCACAAGGTAAGTGGACATTCTTGTTTTTCTTTGAAGACATTTCTCATCGAGAAGCGAAATGTCTTCAAAGAAAAACAAGAAAGTCCAGTTGCCTCATGAAAAAGCACCTTTGGGAGTAAGAACAAGAAGTCTATGTATTGTCGATATCAGTCTCTTGCCGGATCATATAATGCACACTAGCATTACATAAATACTAATATTCCATCAGGAAATTGCACAACTTTTGATTAGCATTCCTTATATACAAAGCTGTGTGCTATATAATGTTAGTGCAAGTTAGCATCCTAAAAATTCCTTGGGATCTTCCAGCAGTCACTCATTATTTCTTGGCATCCGACTTAAGCTGTGATAAACACACACAACAAATGAATATATTTAGGCTATAAGACCATTGTCCCTTTTTTCCATCAATTCATTTTTAGGCATGTGCAAAATGGGTCAATTCAGGAACACTTGGGAACAAATGGATGAATTTTGCATGTTTCCTCTCAACTTCATTACATGCTTAGTGTAATGGATGAGCAACAGTTCTGTTTTACAGCAAGAGGTTAACTTCAGCTCTCAACCTCTTCTGGAAGAGCTAAATATATTTCTGCCTGCCTATATTTCTGTTAGACTATTATAACTTCCTGCAGTTATAATAGTCTGCCTCAGTATAAAGCAGGTTCATATGCTTCTAAATTATTATTGAAGATATCACTCAGTGGTGGGATTCAGCCGGTTCACACCACTTCGGCAGAACTGGTAGCTAATTTTTTGTTGCCCAGGCCCAGAATGGACTTCCGGAAGCGGCATCCACACAGAGAACCGGTTGTTCACATATTTGATTCCCACCACTGGTATCATTAAGTTAGATCGCTGATCCCTCTAACTAAGTACTGTTAATTCTACCCAGAAATATCTTTGCTGGTTCCAGCCATATGTGTTTCCCAGCCTGGAATTTTGTTTAGAGCCTCCCTATCTCTGTTCTACTTTTACAAGAAATATTTAAAAAGCAAATTCAGATGCTACAGATATAGAGATAGCTTTTATCAAGGGTAGATGATAAAACAGTGCTGTTTTCATGCTCAGCATATCATCACTAGGCTCTGTGATGTCCAGGTTAATGCTATTTGCTATTTCTATAACAGAATATCAGAATAACCACAGAGTTGGGAGGGACCTGGGAGGTCTTTTAGTCCGACCTCCTGCTCAGGCAGGAAATCCTATACGATTTCAGACAAATGGCTTCATTTTATTTCAGAACAGTACAGTATTGTACCACTCCTGGATTTGTTTATTGAAACGGAAAAAAACCCCAAATTTTAATTTGGGGTGTTGATCATTAGATCTGTTTGTGGTGATAGAAGTACTGTTCATGATGCCTTATTCTAGCTCAAAGAGTCATTGATGTTTAGGTTCTTATCTGTACTGAAGAAAATTGGAAGTTACTTTTTTCCATAGCTTTTTTTCCCTTTTAGTTGGTTGTTTTTTCAGGGTTTTTTTTTTGTTACCCCTTTCCCCCTTCTACCTCATTTTCTTTGTCTTGATTTTTATATTTCATACTTTTTTGAAATTTAATAAAGTGTTGAAAGAAAAATCTTCATCAGGGTCCAGTCCAAGCTGGGAATAAACATAATAGAGACTGCTTTAGAAAGAAGGTTGTAGTTTATTGAAGAGCAGAACCAGACAGAATTCTTTTTCCTGTGGGTTTGTATTTCCTGTGTGATGTACTTTCACCTGAGGTTCTGACCTGGTATTCTGATGGTGGTGGGTTAATCCTATTATGTCCTAAAGGTCATGTTTCCTGTCCTTAGAGTTTGGATGGGGTATGTAGATTTCAGGGGTCTTTCTAATCTCATCAGCTCCAAGCTTCCTGCCTTCAATCTTTCCGAAAGGATGATCAAATCTGTATTTCTACAGACCTGGCCTCTGTCTGGGGCTATTAAGAAAACTGGGCCTGCTTTTCTGCCTTTAAGATCCTTTGGGGAAATATAATACTCTGCCTTTTAATATTCCCAAAATATTACTTTCTCAAGGGGGAGTGCTGTCCTCCCACAAATGTTTTGGGGGAAAAATGTTGAGATTTCAGGAAACAAGTATGGAGGCTGACACCAAAATTAAGATAGCAATACAATAGAAATAAAAGCACTCCCTTTTAAACTTATCTCCTTTTCTGTTGTAGGCAAAACACTTCCGAAGAAGATTTAAGTCAGACGATTCAGAAGAAAATGCAGTATGTTAGCAACATCTTTGATTTATTTGGGTACTAAGCATAACAATTTTTTTCTTAGATTTAACTATTAAAATGTCTTCCTTTTATTTTGGCAGGTATTCAAGAACAAATACAGGCATTTTCTTTATAGATATCCTTACTTCTACCCACCTATGAAAAGATTCCAGGTAAATACAGTTGTTGTTATTTTTTTTTAAAAAAAACTTTTAAACTCCAGACAGAGGGAGGCAAGATAGCAACTTCAAAATAGGCAAGATAGCAACTTCAATAAAACAGTTGAAGTCTGCCCCCTTTTTTATATGCAACACATCTACAAAGAGAAGCAGGTCTTTGATTGCACAATTGTGGCTGCCATCTTAATTTTTTTGCCCCTGCTGTAGGCAGATGTGTTCCAGATTAAAACCTTTAAAAGCATTTAAACTGATTATTGAGACACAGTACAAAGATGAATATAGGACCTAAGTAGGCTGTATAATTCCTGCAAATACAGGTAGTCCTCAACTTAGAACAGTTCATGTAGTGACCGTTCAAAGTTATAATGGCAGTAAAAAAAAGTGACTTATGATCGTTTTCCACACTTACAACTGTAGCAGCTTCCCCAGGGTCACGTGATCCAAATTTGGACACTTGGCAACTGACTCATATTTATGATGGTTGCAGTGTCCCGGAGTCATGGGATCCCCCTTCTGCAACCTTCTGACAAGCAAAGTCAATGAGGAAGGCAGATTCACTTAACAACTGTGTTACTAACTTAACAACTGCAATCTGTCACTTAACAACTGTGCAAGAAAGATCGAAAAATGGGGCAAAACTCACCTAACAAATGTCTCACTTAGGAACAGAAATTTTGGGCTCAGTCGTGGTCATAGGTCAAGGACTACCTGTCATTCTATAAAATATTGAAAATATATGACGTGTTTTACTTGTGTACAGCTATCCAGACATAGTATATTCAACTTCACACAGGTAAAAAATGCCACGGATGGTGAAATTGATAGTGAAATTATTTTTTCAGTTCCTTTGCACCTGACAAAGGTGCAGCGTGTAGAAAATCTTTATGTTATTTCTTGCACAAATGGTCAAATATCAGAAGTAAAATCACAGAAAAGGAAGTAACTTGTATAGACCATTGATGGACAATATTGTTGATCCAATTCCAGTTTTTTTTTTACAGCTTTTTCTTTCTTCCATTGTTAAGGAGACAAGTGGGATGTTACAGAACATCCATAAAGCAGTGGTTTCTTATGACCAAGTTGGGAGTAATGCAGGGGCCTGTTAATTATATGTTTTCAAATATGGGTCATGTAAGGAACTAAAAATTGTCTTCTGGGAATGTTGCCTCAACAGAACAGTGGTTTGGCTTCTCAGTTAGGGACAATGGAGATATTTTTATATTGATCAATGGCTTTGCAGCCTTGGACAATGTATCTTTCCTGCTTGTATTATTATTTCTTATGGATAATACAAAGATTAACCCTGGACATCAATAGTTTTCTTAAAAGCCTGGAAGATCTTGAAGTTGTGGCCTATTCAGCCCCCACTTTTGGAAAAAAATAATATTTTCTGCCTTTTACGGCAGTATGAATGAAATTAACATAATCTAAGGTGGCTTATTCAGAGCTCTGCAAAGCTACTACGCCACGTTTCCACTGGAAAATTGCCTTTCAGTAGTAAAATAAGCTAGTGGTTTTTGTAATGCAATCCACACTGAGCTGCAGGGTTTCTGACAGGAATCTTTCTAAGGCAAATTAGAGGTGCAAGGATTAGTATCCAGAGATTCTACGGTTAAATCAAGTCTCTAGGCTTGTTAGTTTCCTATGTGAACTTTCAAGGCTAAATATAAACACCACTAGCTTTTTAGATAAAAATTAGAACCTGGAATATTTAAGTCTGCATGATGGTAAAGGACTGACATCCCCTAAATGGACGCAAGCTCAGAGAACGAACTTTCGCCCTCATCCTACACCCGAGCTACAGATATTTGCCACTATTGCAAAGGATTCAAAAACTTGCAATCATTGGTTGCCTCACTATAAGGCAGTGATGGCAAACCTTTTAGAGACCGAGTGCCCAAACTGCCACCCAAAACCCACTTATGTATCGCCGGGTGCCGGGTGGGTGTGGCTCACTTGGCGAGCACAGCTACAGTGGGCTTGGAAGACTGGGTGGGTGTGGCCACTGGATGGGTGTGGCTGCTGTAGTCATGGCAGATTGGGTGGACATGGCCGGGATGGGCGTGGCCACCTTGATGTTGCTTATGGGGAGGGACACCTGTGGGAGCCGGGCAAGGTTGGGGGAGATCCAGGGGGTCTCTGGCTGGTGGGATGGTGGGCTCCCCAATGGCGGTTCCAGGCTGGCTGGCCTTAGGCCAGTGATGGCGAACTTTTAGAGACCACGTGTGTTGGGGCGATGGCGCGTGCCCACAGAGAGGGCTCCGCGTGCTGCCTCTGGCACGCGTGCCATAGGTTCGCCACCACTGCCATAAGGTATACAGGTAGTCCTTGACTTACAACCACAATTGTCCAAAATTTCTGTTGCTAAGTGAAACAGTTGTTAAATGAGTTTTGCCCCATTTTACGACCTTTCTTACCCCAGTTTTAAGTGAACCACTGCAGTTGTTAAGATACTAACATGGTTGTTAAATGAATCTGGCTTTCCCATTATTTTTGCTTGTAAGAAGGTTGCAAAAGGTGATCACATGACCCCGGGACACTGCAACTGTCATGAGTCAGTTGCCAAGCATCTGAATTTTGATTGCATGACCACAAGGATGCTGCAAAGTCGTAAGTGTGAAAAATGCTCGTAAGTCACTTTTTTCAGTGCCATTGTAACATCGAACGGTCACTAAATCAACTGCAAGTCAACAACTAGCTGTATTCCCTTATTGCTTCTATTTTATTTTTCTTAAGTACACCAACAAAACATCTGAATTCTGGGCTCTGAAGTACTGGAAAAGCTACATAGACTTGAGTGTCACTGTATACATAGGGGAGAGCAAAAGNTCTTTTTAGTTTAACAGTGACTCATCTGAAGAAGGTTTTGGTGGCAATAGTTCAGAGGAAGAAGAGGAAGAAGAAGGGGTAAGGAATGTGTCTGGTTTTATTCAAAACAAACCAAGGAGCATTGTTTTTAAACCCTATACTCTGTGAGTGCCTATGGTGAAGATTAGTAACTGACCACAAGTTTCTATTCTGGTTTGACGTTGTATATTTTTTTAAGTTTAAGTCATCTAAACAAACAGCAATCTTGAAGTTACAGTAAAAGCTATTGGGATCCACAGGTTTGGAGACAAAGCATTTTGTGTCCATTGATTCAAAAACAACCACTGTGGTTCCAAAGCAACACAAATATATATATGATCCATGGTCATTCTTTAAAAAAACCTGAAGTTGAATTAAAGCAAGCCTGTAGAAATAATGAGTACAGTATGGCTATTTGCAGGTACATTGAAGCCTTTCTATTTTGGTCATGCCTTGCAAGCAACAAAATTCTGGATGGACCATCAAAAATGAGGAATAGGTATCCTGCTCAGTCGTGTGGCAAGAAACTGGCCTGAATTAAGGTGATCAATGGTAGACAGACAGACAGACCGACAGACTGATCCTGATAGGTAGAAACAGTACCAACAGAAGAGAATATTTGTAGCTCATGATTGAACTGTAGGGTCCTTGGTGCTCTCTGAGTCTGGTGGTTTTCATGCAGACATTTCATTACCTGACTAGGTAACATCATCACTGCTATTGAGTGTGGTTTTGATTTTGATTGATGATGTACCATCAAGCCACTGTGGATTCAAAGGGACTTTATTATCATAAAATGGTGGAGAATATATGTAGCTCAGAGTTGAATTGTGGGACTTCTGGTGTTCTCTGAGTTTGTTTTCTTGTTGCAGACATTTCATAACCAAGAAAGGTAACGTGATCAGAACGTGAGAGCCAGTTTGTGTGAGCGGAAGTTGAATTTATGAGGCCCAGTTTGATCTAGCGGTTAGAAGGCTAGAAACCAAGAGATCATGAGTTCCAGTCCCACCTTAGACATGAGAGCTGGCTGGGTTACTTTGGGTCAGTCCCTTCATAGTGTTGCTGCTGTGGGGAAAATAGAGGAAGAAGGAATATTAGATATGTTTGCCACCTTGAATTATTTATAAAAGTACAAAGGTAAGATTTAAAAAATCTTAAATACATGCATGCATGTACATACTATGTACATCATCCCTTCAGATTTCCTTCCTAAACATGTAGAGGTTGGGGAGAGACATAAAATGGGGCAATAGGTATACAGCCCCATTCTTCTCCAACTTTGAGTTTTCAACACATTTGGATATATGACTCCATGAGGCTATTGTCTTTTTCTGATCTATTTCAGGGGTTTTACTCCAGGCTATGTCCTGTCTTGACATGGACGGAACCTTAACAACATTTAAATAAATAGTCCTATAATTGCTGTTATATATGGGGTCATGGTGATCTCTGGTAGCTATCCAAAGAACTAGCCACACCACACAATTTTGCAAGATCTTTCAGTTGAGAGGAAGATAACTTTTTGTTATGTTTTGTTGGCATCACATTTCGACTTATTTTTAAGCATTTTAACCATCCGATCTGAAGTACAGCTGCATTCGCATATAAACATTTAGGTTGGTCTGACCAGCCGTGTGCTAGAACAATATTGCAAAAGATGACATTCTGCCTATTTTGTAGAAAGATATTATCAGAGTTCCAGGCAACTGTCTGAGTGTTTGTGATTCATATTCATCCAGAAATTTTAGAGTAAATGTTTTCAGTGTATCCTTCAAATATCAGGTCATGGATTGAGGAAATTTCTACTAGGTCTCCTACAATATATCCCTCCAAAATTACAATTAAATATTAATATAAGCTTTGGGGGGAGGGCAGTTTGAAATTACCCATGAACACTGGAATGTTGCTATTTGAGAATCTTGTTTATAGGGGCAAGGATTCTGCAGGACAACTTCAGAAAATATTCTGTTCTCCACACCAATCATGATCACTAGTACCAGAAACATAAGGAAACCAGTGTGAATTGCCCTTTCTAGAAACTCGTAAGGCTGCTTAGCCAGCTATCTAGGGCAGCGGTTCTCAACCTATGGGTCGCGACCCCATTTGGGGTTGATCGACCATTTCACGGGGGTCGCCAAGCAAGGCTGTCCGCTATTTTTTTTGTCCGCCATTTTTTTCCCTTTTACGGCGGGTGCCTTACCTCCCTTGGGCTGGGCCAGCTGGTGGTTGGCCTGCTCCGTCTCTGCCGCTTGCCAGCTACGCCTTGGCCAGCGCAGGGGGCGGAACCACGCATGTGCGGCGCTCCCGGGCAGGGAAAGTCCTCGACTTACGACCGGTTTAGTCCTCGACTTACGACCGGTTTAGTCCTCGACTTACGACCGGTTTAGTCCTCGCCTTACGACCAGTTGGGGGTCGCGGCATTAAAAAGGTTGAGAACCACTGATCTAGGGACTAAGATTTGTATGAGAGGTCCATTTGTATATATCACCAGTTCAGGGTTCCAGTTGCTTGACACATGGGAAAAATGATCCATCACCACCACCCCCATCTCTGCCAAGAATGGAATTTGTTCTTTTGAGACCTGTGAATGAACCTTGTTCTAATTTTAGGAAAGGTATCAAGCCCCATTTTATCTAATAATTAGATTCAAATATTTATTGTTGTCATTTAGTGGCTTGAGTGGATTTGAAATGATGTGACTGTTTCAAGCTGAGAAGTGCTCCACCTTGCATCGATAGC
>NW_015394184.1:0-1859 GCF_001527695.2 Protobothrops mucrosquamatus
AAAAGGGGATCACATGACTCCAGGACACACTGCAACCGTCATAAATATGAGTCCGTTGCCAAGCAGCTGAATTTTGATCATGTGACTATGGGGATGCTGCAACGGTTGTAAGTGTGAAAAATGGTCATAAGTAACTTTTTTCAGTGCTATTGTAACTTTGAATGGTCATTAAATAAACTGTTGTAAGTCGAGGACTACCTGTACAGGAAGAACTAATCACCTTGAAATTCCTTAATTTTCCTACTTTTTTCATGCATCCCATTTAAGCAACAAAGAACACTTAAGAGCTAGTAGCAAACCTGAATCTAGTACCTCTCGTACAAGATTCAAGGTGTCAGCCCTTCATGGGAGTCTAGACAGGAAAGCCAAACCGTAAGTATTAATATTACTTTCATTGTAAGGCCAACAGAATCTTGTAAGTCTGAAAGCAAAAGTACATATAGGGTACTATTATATATTTGCAGAATTTTTTCCCCCCACATGGCAAGGGTATGGAAATTGCTTTGTATGATCCCACACATATCCAAGCATTTTCCGGCATATAATAGCATAAAAAAGATTTCTAAATCTTAGAGGAGATTATAATCCGTAAGATAACACACACCTGGTCAGCGAATTTGATCAAGCAAGACATAATTCCCGATACTCAGTTAAAAGCAATCGGAGAGTTGAGAGCCATTCCTTGCAAGTTGGCTGAGTAACCTTTCAGGTTCATTTAAAAAATGAAGCTGAGCACCTCCATGGAATGGGCAGTGAAGTCAGTGAAGAAAGTAACCATAGCATTTTCAAGGGAAGTTCAATGTTGGAAGCATGTTTAATTTGATGCATTTGATTTAAACAAAATATTACAGACTTTTAAAATTGTTTTCTCAAAGAACAGTGCAAAAGGCTTGCAGGCAGGACAAGGTAGTCCATGGTTTGCCCATTATGTCCTTACAATCTTCAGCAGAAAGTGTTAGCAAGCTAAAGCCAGAATTATATTTTACTAAAAGGGAATAGCCCATGTATTCTAGAGTTGGATCCCTTGCTATATTCACAGATGTACCCCTGCTGAAGCACAAATGTCAGCTCCCATGCATTAATGCAGGGGTTCCCAACCCCCAGGCCACAGCCCACCACTGGGCCTTGGCCTGTTTGGAACTGGGCTGTGTGAGTGGTGGGCGAGTGCACACTCATGCATGCAGTTTCACTTACATGAGCGGCAGGTGCTCACGCTCACACTTCCATTTGCGCAAGCAGCGGGCATGCACGCCCACCATTTGCACAAATGGAGTTGCGCATGCTTGCATGCATGCCTGCCGCTTACACACAATCATCTCCTCTCTGCCTCCCAGCTAGGCTGCCACACCGGAAAGGTTGGGGATTGCTGCATTAATGCATAAAGACAAAATATAGGGAAACTTCAAGGAATCAGCTGTACCACCCCCACAACAGAAGCAGAGAGACACAATTTGATCCACCTTGATAATATGGTGCTGGATATTGTCTTACCAATGGTGGATGAGACACAATCTGAATCATGAAACCCCCTTTCTGAGATGCTCCTTAATTATTAGCCAACTTAGACCATTCTTCCACCTTCAGATGGCAAAATGAAGGTTGAAATATGTTCCCCCTTGATAGAAAGAAAGGGTCAGTTGTAAGATTACTGAATCAGAGCGCCAATCCTGCTGAAAAACCATTAGGTTCTAAGAGCCTATAACAGTGGTGGCGAACCTATGGCATGGGTGCCAGAGGCGGCACTCAGAGCCCTCTCTGTGGGCACGCGCGCCGTCGCCCCAGTCCTCGGCCTTCAGCTGGCTTTTATAAAACCTTGTCACTTTAGGCCTCTGCCGCCGTGTGCAAAAAAAAAAGGTTCA
>NW_015394184.1:5519-7328 GCF_001527695.2 Protobothrops mucrosquamatus
ATAAACAGCAATTGGTCCTCTGCAGCAGCTGTTGCTAGTCCGTTCAAGTACTTTCTTGGACTCCAATCTGGCATCAAATGGAAGTCAAATTGAGAACTATTTTATATTATACTATTGTCAAAATTCTTAATGTGGCAAAGTTTCTATACATTATATTATACACAGCAATTAGTAATGCATACTGCTGTACACTATGCAGCTCCACATTTAGATAGTGAGTGATAATATGTCGAGAATATATACTAAAAATTCATTATAGAGATAATTTCAAGTTCATTATCTATGGTCCTATTTTCACCTACAGTATATATTACAATAATATAATTCTGTATTTATTTATTTTTTGTCATATTTATGAAGTATATATTGGAGGTGGTGTCCCTTTGAGGGCTGAATGAAATGAAATTTCATTTTAATGTATGCCGATTAGTGTACATTCAAAGTGACAATAAAGTTATTATTCTATTCTATTCTATTCTATTCTATTCTATTCTATTCTATTCTATTCTATTCTATTCTATCCCTGTTAGCAAAATAGATTATTGCTCACATATTTGAAAAAATAGAATATGAGCTGAATCAATGCAGAAATATCAGAGATACCTGAAACAAAGCCTTGAATTTGAAAAAGCCTTGGTCTTGAATTTTTTTTTTTTTTTTAAAAAAACCTTAACTGCAGGTAAATACTGTAACTCAATTGAAATAATTCTAAGAATCTTTCTTCAAGAAGTTATCAAAACACATATAGCTAATATTGCCTTAACTTTTTCTCTTTCCTCAACCTTTTGTCTTCAACATTCTTTCTTTAGTGTTTTAGGGAATCTGTTCTACACGGGTTAAAAAAAACAACCATTGCATTATATACCATATAGCAGATTTTATTAACCTCAAAATGTACTCTATCTGCTTACCACTGCTCCCTGTTTAACACAGTAGCCTGCTTTGATAACCGGATTGTCTGGAGGATATTTAGTAGTAAAGTATGGAAGATGGCTTTGGGACCGTTTCAAGTAGCTTTTATCAGTTTCACCACATTCATTTCTCTCTTCTTTCTAGAAAAAATAAGCAAGGTAAATTAGAATAAATAAAGAAAATAATGTTGGTTTTGCTTCTAAATCTAGAGAATCAAATTTATACAGCTATGATCCTTTCATCTATGCTTCACATCAAATAAATAGTATAAAAATTTATTTTCACTAGATAAATGTATACTGGAAAGCAAACCAAGCATTTTAAAGATACTGGGGACAAAGTTTCTTGTTTTGTTCTGGAATTACATCCTTGGTACACCTCAAATATAGGGTTCAACTATTTCATTTTCTATCACAAAATTTGATAAATAACCTTCAAAAACTGCTTTTTAAATTATAACTTACCACACGAGTTAAGTGAGCCTGTTATCTGAGTTGCACAAAGATCCAAAACATAATATAGCTACAATTCAAAGAATACCACATGCAACCACACATATATAATAAGTTTCACATTGACTAGGGGATATGAAGAACAAACTCAATTTAGTCAGTTTCCTCCTTTCACTGAAGGCAGCATATTATATACTGAAAAAGTTGGCAAATATGGGCAAACTAAAACTTTCCATCTAAGAACTACTTCTATTTTTTCTTTTAATATGAACATTAAGAGGCATCTTAACTACTGCAAAAATCTGGTAATGAGGTATCTTGACAATTTTTTTCCCTTTCAAGGTTCAACTTGTTTGCAAATCCACTGTCTCTACACATCAATAGAAAGCCCAACATATATCTTGGAACTGGCATTATTACCTGAGTAGGAGTGATTATGGGAACA
>NW_015394184.1:10444-12534 GCF_001527695.2 Protobothrops mucrosquamatus
TGTAATCTCTGAGCTCCTGTGAACTGTAATTCACAGCATTCCTTGCACTTGATCATAGTACCTGGGACTATTAAGAGTTATTGTTTAGCTATGTCCAAGATTCTACATCCCTATTAATTATTCACAGCCCAGAGGAAAAATGGATCTGAATAAAGTACCCTCTAATGAAAGCACATCCCAATCTTTCTTTAAACTAGCACAGAGTAATACTTTGTTTTTGAACTTTCTACAAGCTCATTCATTAAATCCAGAATTGTAACTGTCCTCTTGTGCCATCTCATTTTTCCAATTGTAACTTGCATTCGTGATCTTACATTTGCTGATCACTTGCATCATGGGTTACCCCCTCACCCCCCCCCTTTTGTTTGAAATGGAAGGAACATAAATAACATGGTGCTCTAGTTTATTTAAAAGATTTATACAGCCACTCGTCTTAAAATATAATTGCTTATCTTCTGAATCTTCTTTGCAACATTCCTTTTTTTCTTCTGAAGTAAAAATGCAATGCACAGTTGTACCAATTCTTCCCCACCTTATCTATTTTACATATTTCATACTTAGCCATTCACTGCTACTTATCATATCCATTTAATAAAAATCTAGTTTTCTGGAAATACACATTCTAGTTAATGGACACATTTTATCACAAATTTGTTCAGTGGCACTGAGGAACGAATACCTTAATTTAACTTCTTGATAAAACTGGAGCCAAACAGAAATTATTGATATAACAATAAGCAAAGGATGTTTTATTATCTGACATTATTATATAAGTTTTATTTATTTATTTATTATAAATAAAAAAAGCTTGAAATGTGAATTGCCATAAAATTTAATACCAGAAAATTATATAATTAATCCAGAATACATCTTATCTTACACAACAAATACTATATCAGCGGCCAATAAAACCAACCATATGTTTATTTTTAATATTTTATTTCATGTTAGAAAAAATGTAAGTTCAAAAATAAGTATATGGTTATTATTGTATCAGAAGCCCTTAGAGTTATTGTCTCGTATTGTTTTGAATTTTCACTGAATCCATTTCACTCAAAATGGATTTGGAAAAAATGAAATGACTTTCAATTCTTTCAAACTATGGAAGTTTTGAAATGTTGATCAGTAATACTGCTATAGAACCTTGAAAAATCTAAAGCAAAGAGAAGTCAACTTGCATAAAGGTAGAAAGTCTAAGTCTAAGGTGTGGGGATAGAGACAGGTCTTTAAGGGTTGGGGTTGAGAGGATCAATGAATCTCTAAATAAAAAAATGGTGGTCTCTACACAGTACACAATTAAACCTGGCCTTTTGAAAATCTGAATGCATATCTATTATACAATTTTTTACACATTCAAAATAAGGAAAATGTAAATATAGTAGGTGTAAACCCTTCCAACTGAATTGATACTAGGTTTTTTTTCTCTTATTCTCTAAGACAGGGCTTTTCAACCAGTGGTACGGGTACCACCTGTGGTACATTGGCACCTGGCAGGTGGTACGCGACCATCCTAGAAAAGTGGTAGTGGGGGAGGGGAATGAGCTGAACTGGTGGCAGCACCGCACAAGCCTGAGCGAGAGACGGCTGGAGCTGCAGGGCTGTCAGGGCTCAGCGGAAGCACCAGGATCAGGGCCACTTTCCAGCTGATCGGCGCTTCTTCGGGGCTCAGTGGAAGCACCAGGATCAGTGCCAGGCTCCAGCTGGAGCTCGGCGCTCATCCTGGCGCTTCTGCTGAGCCCAGAAGAAGCGCTGATCAGCTGGAATGTTGCAGCCTCTCCAGGGTCTTGTGATTTACATTCAGATGCTTGGCAACTGATTCATATTTATGATGATCACAGTGTCCCAGGGTCATGTGAAGTGACCAAAACCTGCTGCAACCACCCAGCAGATGGGGGGAATAAAAACCAAACACCCCCCCACCCCACCCCCACTGCCAATCCCCAACAGAAATGCTCACAACAATGAAAACCTCAGACAGGAGGAAGAGCGCCACTGGGTGGGCAGGCAGGTGTCTTGCTCAGCTGTGGCTTCGGGAGCACTTTTTTCAGTGCCATTGTAACTTTGAACAGTCACTAAGCGAATTGTTGTAA
>NW_015394185.1:0-8162 GCF_001527695.2 Protobothrops mucrosquamatus
ACAGGAAGGTTAAAAAGAGTGTTCTCACACTCTCCCCTATGGTATTCTGCAAACACTGCAAAAGTTGCTTGACATCAACTAAGAACTTCCCTATTGTGTAATGAAGAGAAATCATCAACTTATGTGAGATAGCCCCAGTTCTTGCGGACTCAGTCTTGTTAAGCATAAAGGTTGCTTGGAAGAAAGAAACAGGTGTGAGAGTTGGAGGAGAAGGATGAGGGAGATGGCAGATGCCAGAGGATGACAAGGAGAAGCCTTCAGAGAAAGTATCTACTGCAAGGGTGCCCAACCGTGGCAACTTTAAGACTTGTGGACTTCAACTCCCAGAATTCCCCAGCCAGCATGGGGAATTCTGGGAGTTGAAGTCCACAAGACTTAAAGTTGCCAAGGCTGGATACTCCTGGTTTACCTGATCAGGCCTGTCTCAATAAACTCCTCCATCCTTCCCAAAGGTGCTTTTTCATGAGGCAACTGGACTTCCTTTTTTCTCTTTGAAGACATTTTGCTTCTCATCCAAGAAGCTTCTTCAGTGAAACATCTTCAAAGAGGAAAAAAGAAAGTCCGGTTGCCTCATGAAAAAGCACCTTTGGGACAACCATGACCTGGATGACCGAGAATCTCCATAGACTCCTCCATCCTCCATGCTGCCTGGTTGGAACTCGACTCATTGCCTAGGCTGTAACAGGCACGTCAGGATCCATAATGGTATGTGGGAATGATCTTGGAAGACAGGGGAAAGACACGCAACCAGGGGAATGGTTGGATAAAGGGCAGCTTTCCCTGAAGCAGGAGTGTGAATGTAGCAAATGTCTTTTGACGTGGGGAGGCAGAAGAGCACTTCTTTTTGATGTCATCTGGAGGCTTTTAAGAAGAGACTGGAGGTTTGTTTTTTTTAAGGACACCGGAGGCTTTTGAGAAGAGACTGGACAGCCATTTATCAGAAATTGTACAGGTCTCCTGCAAGAGTAGGGGTTGGACTAGAGCAGGGGCAGGCAACCTTGGCTCTTTTATGACTCGTGGACTTCAACTCCCAGAATTCCTGAGCCAGCATGGCTCAGCTTGGAAACCTCTCCCTTTCCCCTCAGCATGGCTGGCTCAGGAATTCTGGGAGTTGAAGTCCACAAGTCATAAAAGAGCCAAGGTTGCCTACCCTTGGACTAGATGACCTCCAAGGTCTCTTCCAACTCTGTTACTGCCACTGAAGCGTTCTTTTGGGGCCAGGACAGGAAGCGGAGGAGGAGTCCGAGGTGTAGCAGGACGGTCTGTGGAGGGAAAGGCCGCAAAGCAACTTAGAGGCCTAAGGTTTTACCTGCCATGGCTTGCAGTGAGGGGAAGGCATGATAGGTCTTGGTATCCAGCTGGCAGAGGCGGCGCCCAAAGGCCTGGCACAGATGTTGAATCATGTTGGTGATGCGGGACAAATGGTTGTTGGAGGTGCAGATAAAGGAGAAGAGGCACTCCACCGGGTCCTGCCGCAGCACCCGGACGCCTGGAGGAAGGAAGAAAGAGCCAGCCAAGCACTCAGTCGAATCTTCAAACATCATCATCATCATCATCATCATCATCATCATCATCATCATCATCATCATCATCATCATCATCATCATCATAATAATAATAATAATAATAATAATAATATAATAGTAGTAGTAGTAGTAGTAATAATAATAGAAGTAGTAGTAGTAGTAGTAGTAAAAGTAATAATAATAAAGTTGGAAGGGGCCTTGGAGGTCATCTAGTCCAACCCCCTGCTCAGGCCAGAAACCCTGTACTTGAAACATAGCTATAATTTAAATTAAGTAGGATGAGATCTTAATGCCCAGTGCTGCAAGCACTCTGTGGGATTCATTCCTGGGACAGAGCATCACTGGGACATTGTATCTGACCTGAGAACCAGGTCATCCTGACTGGACAATGCCAGGATGCAGCCCTGGGCCAGATGTCTTCACTGAGCTGAAGCACCACTCTCTAGTTCGTAATTTCTCAACCTTGGCAACTGAAACATATGAAGAATTGCACATGTCTAGTTTAATGAAGAGAAGGACGAGGGGGGACATGATAGCAGTGTTCCAATATCTCAGGGGCTGCCACAAAGAAGAGGGAGTCAAGCTATTCTCCAAAGCGCCTGAGGGCAGGACAAGAAGCAAGGGGAGGAAACTAATCAAGGAAAGAAGCAACCTAGAACTAAGGAGAAACTTCCTGACAGTTAGAACAATTAACCAGTGGAACAACCTGCCTCCAGAAGCGGTGAATGCTCCAACACTGGAAGTCTTTAAGAAGAGACCGGACAATCATTTGTCTGAAATGGTATAGGGGTTCCTGCTTGAACAGGGGGGGTTGGACTAGATGACCTCCAAGATCCCTTCCAACTCTGTTATTTTATTAGGACTCCAATTCCAGAATTCCCAGCCACAATACTGGAGAATTCTGGGGGGTTGAAGTCCACACATTTTCAAGTTGCCAAGGTTGAAAATCATTGCCCTAGTCCAGGGGTAGGCAACCTTGGCTCTTTTATGACTCGTAGACTTCAACTCCCAGAATTCCTGAGCCAGCCATGCTGAGGGGAAAGGGAGAGGTTTCCAAGCTGAGCCATGCTGGCTCAGGAATTCTGGGAGTTCAAGTCCACGAGTCATAAAAGAACCAAGGTTGCCTACCCCTGCGCTAGTGCCATCAGGTTCCCTTGTGCAGGAGTGATGCTTGCTGCCTCTTCCTGCATGGAAGATGCCTACTTTAGGTTGTTGCAGTGACAAACAAGAGGAGCAAGTATGCTCCTTTAACAATTTTCTCTTCAAAAGGAGCAGACTCTTGCAACTTGCAGTTTGAGGAAGGAAAAGGCTTTAGAAGAGAGAGGCTCCATTTGAAGCCCTGCACGTTCCTCATCTGTGGGATTACTTTCTCGATCAAAAGCATCTAATCCTCAACATGATTTCAAACACGTTTAAACAAATGTGCAGACAAAAGATGAAATTTCAGAAGTAACCTCTTTGTGGGAAGGGATGAGAGACTGAGCTAAAGATTCTGGATGGCTTTGAGACTTCACTACTATTTTCCTTGCTTGGGATAAACCAGTGGTTCTCAACCTTTTTAATGCCGCAACCCCCACCTGGTCGTAAGTCGAGGACTAAACCGGTCGTAGGTCGAGGACTAAACCGGTCGTAAGTCGAGGACTAAACCGGTCGTAAGTCGAGGACTACCCAACCGGTCGTAAGTCGAGGACTTTCCCTGCCCGGGAGCGCTGCGCATGCGTGGTTCTGCCCCCTGCGCCGGCCGAGGCGTAGCTGGCAAGCGGCAGAGACGGAGCAGGCCGACCACCAGCTGGCCCAGCCCAAGGGAGGTAAGGCACCCGCCGGAAAAGGGGGAAAAAAATGGCGGACAGCCTTGCTTGGCGACCCCCGTGAAATGTCGATCGATCCCAAATGGGGTCACGACCCATAGGTTGAGAACCGCTGGGATAAACCCATGTCCATTATCTGACCAAATTTAAAAATAAAATAAAAAAAAACTCAAAAGGGCAAATTTGATGGACCACTAGGTCTTTTTCTGCCATCGGTTTTCTATGTTTCCAGGGTAAAGTCACATACTTTACTCTGGTGGTGCAGTTTTTAGAAGGCAGCACTGCAAGCTACTTCTGCTGACTCCTGCCTGCCAGCAGTTTGGCAGTTCGGGTCTCACCGGCTCAAGGTTGACTCAGCCTTCCGTCCTTCCAAGGTCGGTAAAATGAGGACCCAGATTGTTGGGGGTAATATTCTGACTCGGTAAACCACTTAGAGCAGCGGTTCTCAACCTATGGGTCGTGACCCCATTTGGGGTCGATCGACCATTTCACGGGGGTCGCCAAGCAAGGCTGTCCGCCATTTTTTTTCCCCTTTTCCGGCGGGTGCCTTACCTCCCTTGGGCTGGGCCAGCTGGTGGTCGGCCTGCTCCGTCTCTGCCGCTTGCCAGCTACGCCTCGGCCGGCGCAGGGGGCGGAACCACGCATACACGGCGCTCCCGGGCAGGGAAAGTCCTCGACTTACGACCGGTTGGGTAGTCCTCAACTTACGACCGGTTTAGTCCTCGACTTACGACTGGTTTAGTCCTCGACTTATGACCGGTTGGGGGTCGCGGCATTAAAAAGGTTGAGAACCACTGACTTAGAGAAAACTATAAAGCACTGTGAAGTGGTATATAAGTCTAAGTGCTATTGCTATTATGTTTAAACTAAGGAATTCAGTTTTCCTTGGTGCTGAATTATACAGCGGTCCCAAAGGTGCTTTTTCAAGAAGAACTGGACTTTCTTCAATTTACAAAGAAGGCACAATTAACACAACGCAACAAGAGCAAAGAACAACAAAAAGGCAAATTTTCTACTCTATAGTTTAGACAACACAAGAAAATCCAGTTGCCTCTTGAAAAAGCACCTTTGGGACAACCATGACCTGGATGACTGAGAATCTCCATAGACATGAATTATACAGTGGTTTCTGATTTTCTGGATTTTCATGGCACTAGCAGTAAACAGACAGAGAGAGATCTCTGGGCAAGAAAGCCTCACCACTAAAGGAGCATATTTGTAGCTCAGAGTTGAAATGAGGGCCCTCGGTGCTCTCTAAGCTTGGATGTTTTCTTGCAGACGTTTCAATACCCAGACTAGGTAACATCATCAGTGCAGCATTTTTTTATCTGCAGTGCAAGTGATAAAATGCCTGCCAGAAATCAGTCAAGCTCAGAAAGCACCAAGGACCCTTCAAGAAAGCCTCTCTTTGGGGTCACTTGTCTGTCCATTTTCAAATCTCCCTCTGCCAGACAAGGATAATGTTTTTTTTCCCTAAAATGAATAAAAATAAAGACATTTAAGAATTCAAATTCTGCACTCTTGATATGAGATACAGCTTTGCCGCTGGTCAATTAATCGCAACTAAATAGAACATCCCTTAGTTCTAATTCCTGAAAACAAGTGTGCTCACACACAAATTAGGATATTGTACAGGATATTACAATTAGGATATTACACAGAAGAGCAACCAAGATGATTAGGGGATTGGAGGCTGAAACAGATAAGGAACGGTTGCAGGAATTGGGTATGTCTAGTTTAACGAAGAGAAGGACGAGGTGGGGACATGATAGCAGTCTTCCAATATCTCAGGGGCTGCCACAAAGAAGAGGGAGTCAAGCTATTCTCCAAAGCACCTGAAGGCAGGACAAGGAAGCAACGGATGGAAACTAATCAAGGAGAGAAGCAACCTAGAACTAAGGAGAAACTTCCTGACAATTGATCAGTGGAACAACCTGCCCCCAGAAGATGTGAATGCTCCAACACTGGAAGTTTTTAAGAAGAGACTGGACAGCCATTTGTCTAAGATGGTATAGGGTTTCCTGCCTGAGCAGGGGGTTGGACTAGATGACCTCCAAGACCCCTTCCAACTTCATTATTATTATTATTAATTATTATTATTACTACTACTACTACTACTACTACTACTACCTCTTCATCATGCAAAAAAAAATGCATGTATTTTTATTGCAGCAGTACACATCACTCTCTCCAGTGTTAGTTCTTAGTTTGCCTACCTGGGAATTTAACACCTACTTCCCGGAAATGTGAGTCAACGTAAGACCAACCCTGGTATAAGGCAGACACGTTGACGTGTAGCTGGAAATAGTCCTGGAGGATCTGAGAAGGAGTCAACCCATCTGCTCCCCGAGCCAGCTCTGCAGGCAAATGGCTGCCCGGACGTTCGCTTGTCCCAGCACGATTAGGTTCCGGCTGTGCTTGCTTCCTGCTCTTCTTCATGGGAGGTTCGGAGAGGCCTTCCTCCTCTCTGCCCCCATCCTCCTTCTCCTCCTCATGCAAGGTGTACCACAGATGTTCCTCAGACTGCGTGAGAGTCCAGACTCGTCCAGCCAGCACGCCAGTCCAGCAGCCAGGGCTGCTTTCAGACCACCTGAGGGAATCACAGGCTTGGTTAGCAGCAGAAACAGCCAAGCGTCATCTAAAAGAGGCTACACAGATCCTTCAGACAATACAGGTAATCCTTAACATACAACAGTTCAAAGTTACAATGGCACTAAAAAAAAGTGACTTATGACAGTTTTTCACATTTAGGACTGTCGAAGCATCCCCGTGGTCACCTGATGAAAGTTCTTGGCAACTGACTCATATTTATGACTAGCTGTACCCAGCCACGCGTTGCTGTGGCTCAGTCTGGTAAAAGCGTGTGTTGCTTTTACGTCCAACAGATGGCGCTGTTTTTCAAAAAAAGCATGTTTTTACCTGTCACAGGTATGACATCTATATAATAGTAGGTATATAAAAACGCGCGCGTATTCGAAGCAACGTTGTGTCAAAATTTCAAAGCAATCGGTGAAGAACTTTCGGAGATTTAAGATTTTGAACAAACGAACATTTACATTTTTATTTATATAGAGGGTTGCAGTGTGTCCCGGGGTCACGTGATTACCTTCTGACAAGCAAAGTCAATGGGGAATCCAGATTCACTTAACAACCACGTTGCTAACTTCACAACTGCAGCGATTTACTTCACAACGGTGGCAAGAAAGGTCATAAAATGGGGGGGCAAAACTCACTTAACAACGGTCTCGCTTAGCAATGGAAATTTTGGGCTCAATTGTGGTCATAAGTTGAGGACTACCACCTGCAGTTCATTTCTCAACTTAGTTGCCATGTTTTCTTAAAAGCCGAGGTCACCTATGAAAAATGCATTGAGTCAAGATTCACCAAAATAGCAAAGTTTGGACCAGGACCAACTCAACCTTGGATCCCAAATTAAGTTAATAGTGAAGTTTGTAACATTTCAAAGCTCATGACTTTTCTTCAAATTTCTCTCCAATGATACGGGAGCACCTACTTTCCAGTCTATGAAGAAGTTTTCCCAAATGACTGCAGCAAGAAATGAAAGGATGAGAAACTTTTATAACTTTCCTGCGTGCAATATATGCGTGAGAGAGTAAATTTGGGAAAAGTAGCTGCATTCAGGCAGAAACCCCTTCCTTCCTTCCTTCCTTCCTTCCTTCCTTCCTTCCTTCCTCCCTCCCTCCCTCCCTAAGCCTGCCTTCCTTCCTTCCTTCCTTCCAACACAATTTTAATCACAAGCATCCAAGCTGCTGTTCCAGCTGCCTATAATAATTGAGCCATTCCCTGATATTTGCAAAGGTGTGCAGATAACCAGAGGCTGCCTCACCCCACTACAGGAGTGAGCCTGTTTTTCAACTAACTTGGCAGCTTCTGTGACAGCTGCTCTCCAATCAACTCTGATCAACCACCATATCTCAACTGCTGGGGCAAATAACCAGGGACAGAAGCTGGGCCCGTCTCCATAAAAAGCATCCCGTGTTCTGCCATTAAGCTACTCCCTTCCCCAAACATCACTTCTAAAGTTATAAAAGTTCTTATTATTTCCTGCCTTTTATCTATACAGCACTCAAGGTAAACAATCTAAATTATTATCAGCTAACATGCAATTACCTTTATTAATGGTGCAATTCAAAAAAGACATGGTTGGAAGGCACAGGCTTAATTCCTTTATTGAAAATGGAAGGAGAAATAAATTTATTTCTGGAAGAAAGGCACCCCGTTGCCTGCAACTGACCAAGGAGAAGCTCCTTCCTCATATATCTCACAACTGGGCCTCTGAGAGTACAGGCAACTTTAACAGTATTTATCACTTTATTTATAGCCACAAAATATACAAACAAAATAAGACTGAGGTTCAGACCAAATCTTGTTAAAGTCTCGAAAGAATTTCAGATTGTGGATGGAAGCCAATGTTAATGCAATTTGTCACTTTGGAGAAACAGTCTCAAAGGTGCTTTTTCAATAGGCAACTGGACTTTTGTTTTTCCTTGAAGACGTTTCGCTTCTCATCCAAGAAGCTTAAAATAGAATAGAATAGAATAGAATAGAATAGAATAGAATAGAATAGAATAGAATAGAATAGAATAACAGAGTTGGAAGGGACCTTGTGCCCACCTACACCTCAGAGGGTTGAAGTGCCTGAGCAGATGATTGTGGATCTTCCTTTGGCTTCGGTTCAAGATCTAGATGAAAGCTCAAAAGCTAATGGAAAGGAGCAAAGAATCACGCGCGCAGCTCATAGACGTAAAGAAAAGGAAAAACAGATGACAGCTAGACCCCCAGCTGATAGCCCTCCAGCTGATTGTCA
>NW_015394185.1:10988-12534 GCF_001527695.2 Protobothrops mucrosquamatus
AATGTGAAATTTACGCAGGCACAAAATCTACGTGAAAATTTTTACAAGATGTTTTATAGATGGCACATGGACCCTGCAACTATGTCTCGTATTTATGAGAATTATGAATCCAAGTGCTGGAGATGTGGACAACAAGATGCAACTTTTTTTCACATGTGGTGGACTTGTAAGGTTATTAAAGCTTTTTGGATAAAATTATAGGCAACCTTGGCTCTTTTATGACTTGTGGACTTCAACTCCCAGAATTCCTGAGCAAGCATGGCTCAGCTTGGAAACCTCTCCCTTTCCCCTCAGCATGGCTGGCTCAGGAATTCTGGGAGTTGAAGTCCACGAGTCACAAAAGAGCCAAGGTTGCCTACCCCTGCCCTATACCATTTCTGACAGATGGGAGTCCAATCTCTTCTTGAAAGCCTCCAGTGATGAAGCTCCCACAACTTCTGAAGGCAAGCTGTTCCATTAGTTCATAGGTTTGAGCCTCCAGCCCCCTAATCATCTTCTCTGCACTCTTTCTAAAGTCTCAACATCTTTTTATAGTGTGGAGACCAAAACTGGATGCAGTATTCTAGGTGTGGTCTTACTAAGGCTTCTTCGGTTCTGACTGAATGGTGCAGGATGGAAGGATTTAAATCATTCAGTCAGGACTGAAGAAGCTTCTTGGATGAGAAGCAAAACGTCTTCAGGGGAAAACAAAGTCCAGCTGCCTTTTGAAAAAGCACCTTTGACCTGGATGACTGAGACTCTCTATAGACATTTAGAGAAACATCATCCAGCTCTATATGGATATCACCTATATTTCAGCCTGTACTGCAATATACTCCATCTTCTTGAGTACACATCCAAGTACTTCTAACACCAATTATGAACACCCTATATATTAGCAAGCATGATTAAATGCCATTTTTCCCCCTAGATTAACTGTCAGAAAGAACCTCAAAGCGTGACATTCTTGTCAAGGATAGTTAAACTATGACATCTGCTGCTGACACATCATTAAATTAGACATTTTTAAGAGGGGGAAACAGACAAATTGAACAAGAGGTAATGATGAGAGCTGCCATCAGTGTGGACGGCTGAGTAATGGCTTGTTAGTGATGAAGCAAAGACCGTAAGTCGAATGCAAAAGACTCAGGTCTAGGGAATAACTTTACTGAGTACATAGGGACAGATACACCAGGAAGTCTGATGTAAGAATTTAAGTGGAAATCCTTAAACAATTCTCTGTAAGTCAAGAGAAAGCCCGGGAAGAGACAAAAGAATTAGGACAGTGATGGCGAACCTATGGCACGCGTGCCAGAGGCGGCACTCAGAGCCCTCTCTGGGGGCACACCTGCCGCTGCTGCCAGCTCACGCAGGTCCATTAGGCCCCCGCTGGCGCCTGGAGCGGCAGCCCCACCCAGCACAAAGGAGGCGAAGCAGCTGGCTAGCAAGCTCAAGCAGAGGTGGTAGAACATGCCCCCATGCGCTCGCTGGCCTCTGTGTGCGGGGGCTAATGGTGTCAGGCAGCAGCTGCTCCTGCCTCACCTTGCCCCGCCACAATGGCACCCCC
>NW_015394186.1:0-3555 GCF_001527695.2 Protobothrops mucrosquamatus
AGAACAATTAACCAGTGGAACTACCTGCCTCCAGAAGCGGTGAATGCTCCAACACTGGAGGTTTTTAAGAAGAGACTGGACAGCCATTTGTCTGAAATGGTATAGGGTTTCCTGCCTGAGAAGGGGGTTGGACTAGATGACCTCCAGGGTCCCTTCCAGCTCTGTCATTCTGTTATGCTCTTATTCTGCTCTCGCTCTCTCTCTCTCTCTCTCTCTCTCTCTCTCTCTCTCTCTCTCTCTCTCTCTGTGTGTGTGTGTGTGTGTGTGTCTGTGTGTGTGTATCTCAAAAAGTCAAGATGGCAGTTGTGACATTCACAAGACGTGCCCCTAAAAAGGGGGAGCTTCAATCGCACAAGCACAGATACAGTTTGAATTCTCGAAAACACCACTGCAAATTAGGAATTAAGGCAGATGAGAGCAACCGAGCTGAGCTAATATATATAGGATTTCTTATAGGATGTGTTCCCTTTATATTTTTTTTTGAGCAGTATATATAGTCCCTATCCTTTTCTATCCAGTCAGCTTATCTCTGATTATAATATCTCTTTTCCCCCCCAAAAAAACAGTAAGAAATAAAGGCTGCAGAATTGCCTGCGTTTCAAAAAAATTCTATTTGGCTTTCCCTCTGTAATATTTAGCGAGTTTGCGCGTTTGGTTCGCTCCAGCTTTTTAGAGATATAAAAAATTTCTTAACTCGCCTCGCTTCTAATTTCTACCTGCCAAGGGATGCGTATATCTTAAAACAGATGGGAAAGAAGTTTTGACAGCTGAAATTCTATTTTCAAAACTAGAACGTAACAATGATTGTCTTGGGTTTGTTTTTTTTCCTTCTTCTTCCTTCTCCTAACAGTTGGAAGGAAAAGAAATCAGTGCCCGAAACTGGTTTTTACAGGCTGTCCTTGACTTATGACCGGCATGGAGCCTGATGGTCACGACAGTCATAAACTGGGTTACCGACATGACTAACCCAATTCTGTGAGGTTTTTTTTTTGGGCAATCTTTATTAAGGGAAGCCATTGTTCATCCTGGGCCGGTTTTGCTGAAAAAAACAGAAAACGTTGTAAAAAGTGGTCATAGAATCATAGAATAAGAGAGCTGGAAGGGACCTTGGAGGTCATCTAGTCCAACCCCCCCCCCCGCTCAAGCAGGAGACCCTTACAAAATCATAGAGTTAACAGAGATGAAAGGGATCTTGGAGGTCATCTAGTCCAACCCCCGGCTCAAGCAGGAGACCTTTACAAAATCATAGAGTTAACAGAGATGAAAGGGACCTTGGAGGTCATCTAATCCAACCCCTTGCTCAAGCAGGAAACTCTATACAGAATCGTAGAGTAACAGAGATGGGAGGGACCTTGGAGGTCATCTAGTCCAACCCCCGGCTCAAGCAGGAGACCTTATACCATTCCAGACAGGTGGCTGTCCAGTCTTTTCTTAAAAACCTCCAGGGATGGAATACCCACAACTTCTGGTGGCGAGCCGTTCCACCGGTCTCACTGAAATGTCTCAGTCATATAAATTAGACAGAGGCTGTAATAATGGTGAACCGGTTGCCAAGCAACTGGCATGTACTCGTATCAGGATCATGTGAGGCAGCATGGGAACTTAGACTGGTTGTAAGTATTCCTGGGGAGGCTTCCCAGAACTTCAAGGGGTCACTAAGCAACCGGTCGTAAGTTGAGGACCATCTGTATATCAGCAGAACTTCCCAACCGGGACACAGATGGCGGACAGCCCAGGCCAAGGTATTCTTTCCCTATCTCTTTTTATAAGTAGACCTCGACTTAATGACTGTTCATTTAGTGACTGTTGGAAGTTACAAACGCGCTGAAAAAAAGTAACATGGCCGTTTTTCACACTTACGACCGCTGCAGCATCCCCAGGGTCACGTGATCAAAATTCAGATGCTTGGCAACTGACTCGTATTTATGACGGTCGCAGTGTCCCGGGGGGGTCACGGGATCCCCTTTTGCGACCTTCTGACAAGCCAAGTCAATTGGGGGAAGCCCGATTCACTTAACAACCAGGTTACTAACTTAACAACTGCAGTGATTCACTTAATAACGGTGGCAAGAAAACTCTTAAAATCGGGGGGAAACAGGCTGAACAACTGTCTCGCTTAGTAACAGCAATATTGGGCTCTACTGTGGTCGAGGACTTCCTGCATAGCTTTCGCCTTTCCTGTCAAATGGTTTGGGCAGGGGGTTGGACTAGATGACCTATAAGGTCCCTTCCAGCTATTCTATTCTATTCTATTCTATTCTATTCTATTCTATTCCATTCCATTCCATTCCATTCTATATTTTATTCTATTATTTTCTATTCTATTCTATTCTATTCTATTCTATTCTATTCTATTCTATTTTCCATTTTCCATTCTATTCTATTCTATTCTATTCTATTCCATTCCATTCCATTCTATATTTTATTCTATTCTATTCTATTCTATTATTTTCTATTCTATTCTATTCTATTCTATTCTATTCTATTCTATTCTATTCTATTCTATTCTATTCTATTCCTATTTTATTCTATTCTATTCTATTCTATTCTCTTCTATTCTATTCTACTCTACACTCTACTCTACTCTACTCTACTCTACACTCTACTCTACTCTCCACTCCACTCCACTCTATTCTATTCTACTCTACACTCTACTCTATTCTACTCTACACTACACTCTACTCTATTCTATACTCTACACTTTACTCTACTCTACTCTACTCTACTCTATTCTACACTCTACTCTACTCTACTCTACACTCCACTCCACTCCACTCCACTCCACTCCATTCCATTCTATTCTATTCTATTCTATTCTATTCCATTCCATTCCATTCTATATTTTATTCTATTCTATTCTATTATTTTCTATTCTATTCTATTCTATTCTATTCTATTCCTATTTTATTCTATTCTATTCTATTCTCTTCTATTCTACTCTACACTCTACTCTACTCTACTCTACACTCTACTCTACTCTCCACTCCACTCCACTCCACTCTATTCTATTCTACTCTACACTCTACTCTATTCTACTCTACTCTACACTCTACTCTATTCTATACTCTACACTTTACTCTACTCTACTCTACTCTACTCTACTCTATTCTACACTCTACTCTACTCTACTCTACTCTACTCTACACTCCACTCCACTCCACTCCATTCTACTCTACTCTACTCTACTCTACTCTACTCTACTCTACTCTACTCTACTCTACTCTACTCTCCACTCCACTCCACTCCACTCCACTCCATTCTATTCCATTCTATTCTGTTCCTAGTGAACGCTTTTCAGACGCTGGCAAGCAATTTGTACATCTTCAGTTGCCCTTTAAAAGACATTGTCTAAAGATAGATTTTGAATTTTTTTTTTCCTACAGTCCACTCGTCTCTGCTTTTGCCATTATTGGTCCCTAGAGGAGTTTCTTGCTTGCATTTTAGAACTGAGGTCAGATTATGCCGGTTTTTTATTTTTCCTTTTTGGACAATCAGCCATTTGATTGATACGGAGCATGGATCCTAACACAATAATAAGAACGCGGATCTCATCGG
>NW_015394186.1:5970-12533 GCF_001527695.2 Protobothrops mucrosquamatus
GCTGAGCCATGCTGGCTCAGGAATTCTGGGAGTTGAAGTCCACAAGTCATAAAGCAGCCTAGGCCTAGGCCAGAGGTAGGCAACCTTGGCTCTTTTATGACTCGTGGACTTCAACTCCCAGAATTCCTGAGCCAGCATAGCTAAGCTTGGAAACCTCTCCCTTTCCCCTCAGCGTGGCTGGCTCAGGAATTCTGGGAGTTGAAGTCCATGAGTCATAAAAGAGTCAAGGTTGCCTAGCCCAGCTTTAGGCCTTCAATAATCAAAGTAACTGGTGCAAATTCCCTAATTTTCACAACAATGTCAGGACATCCTTGATGTCCCCATGGTTTCTACCAGATGCCCACAAGTTCTGGGGACATCACGTTTTAGGAAGGACACCCTGGAACCCATCTTGAGGAGAGAAAAGAGATGGGGCTCAGAAGGCAGAAAGAATGGGGGGGGGGAAGCTTCCGACAAACAAAGTCAATGAAAGAACTGGATTTATTTAACAACTGCAGGATTCACTTAATAACCTCAATGATTCACTTAAGAAATGTGCCCCCCCCCAAAAAAAGTAAAACCATGTGTGACTCGCTTAGCAACTGTCTTGCTTAGCAACCGGAGCCAATTACGATGGTAAATCTAGGAGTCCCTTAAATGTTTTTTTTATTCAACTGTTTTACGTCGCACAAATTTGCTTTTGTGTGGGATAGGCGGCTGTACAAATTTGATTTATAAATAAATACAGTAATAGATTTTGGGTCTGCTGGAAACAAGCTGCCACGTCAGACTGGGGGGAGGTGAAAAAAATGTGTTTCTTATTAGCCCGCCTAAAAAATTGGCTTTTTTTTAATACTGTAATGAAAAAAAAAAACTGATTAATATGGTTCCATAGGAGAGTTTTAACTCGCATCTTTAAAACCTGAATTGCTTTCATATATCAAGCTATCGATATGTGTATGTCTGTGCATGTATAAAAATGCATAAACGTTCGTAAAAATGTATGCATCTTACATGAGCCTGAAAAATATACCAGGGATCTTTTGCGAAGCTTTTTCTAATCGCGACGCGTTCGAGTTCTATTTTTCCCGAATGTTGATTTGTGGATACTTGGGAAGTAGGATGGTGAAATTTTTATTTTCCTAAAAAAAACGTATTACAAATAGTCCTTGGCTTACCACCACAATTGAACCCCCGATTTACGTTGATATGCAAGACAGTTTTTAAGTGAGTTTTGTCCCCTTTTACGACTTTTCTTGCCACAGTTACTAAGTGAATCACTGCAGTTGTTAAGAACGCATTCGTTGTGAGTCTGGGTTCCCTTTTCGCTTTGCTTGTCAGCAGGTCGCAAAAGGGGATGATCACGTGACCCTGGGACGTGGCGACCGTCATAAATATGAGTCAGTTGCCGGATGCCTGAATTATGACCACGTGAGCACGGGGGAAGCTGCAACGTTTATAAGTGTGAAAATGGTCATAAGTCCCTTTTTTCAGAGCAGTTGTAACTTCAGACGGTCACTAAATGAATGGATACAAGTCGAAAATTTGCCTAGACAAATTTTGGAAAAATATTTTTTTAAAAAGACCAAACCTTCAAACCAACTGCCCTCCCCCCCCCCAAATACGATATTGGGATTCATCTATTAGTTAGGGATGTGCAAATAAGGAGGGGTTCAATTAAAACAAAAAGCAAATAGAGAGATGGTAAATGAATGGGTGGATGGATGGATGGATGGATGGATGGATAGAGATAGGATGGATGGATGGATGGATGGATGGATGGAGAGAGAGATAGGATGGATGGATGGATAGATGGAGAGAGAGATAGGATGGATGGATAGATGGATGGATGGAGAGAGAGATAGGATGGATGGATGGATAGATGGATGGATGGAGAGAGAGATAGGATGGATGGATGGAGAGAGAGATAGGATGGATGGATGGATAGATGGATGGATGGAGAGAGAGATAGGATGGATGGATGGAGAGAGAAATAGGATGGATGGACAGGCAGAGAGAGAGATATGATAATGGATGGAGAGGGAGAGAGATAAAATGGATGGATGGATGGACAGGCAGAGACAGAGATGATGGATGGATGGATGGATAGATAGATGAATGGACGGACGGACGGACGGGCGGGCAGGCAGGCAGGCAGGCAGGCAGAGAGAGGTAGATACGATGGAAGGAAGGAAGGAAGGAAGGAAGGATGGGATGGACAGGCAGAGAGAGAGAGAGATGAAAGATAGATGGCTGGGATGCATGATGTATGTATGTATGTATGTATGTATGTATGTATGTATGTATGTATGCATAGATGGATGGGCAGACACGCAGGCAGAGAGAGAGAGAGAGAGATGACGGATGGATGGATGGACGGATAGGCAGGCAAGCAGAGAAAAAGAGAGACAGAGAGATATGATAGATGGACGGATGGACAGATAGAGAGATAGAGGTATTGACTGATATAGAGGCCAGACAGATGGATAAATACATGTCGGAATATGAAAAAAATAAATTCCCACCGTTGGCGCAAGAACAAATGTCGGAGTCATCAGAAGACTTTTGAGGGTTTTTTGCTAGCGTTTTTCTGAACAAGCCTCTGTTGCTTTCCCCGCAAATTCCGCATTCATGTCAGACTAATGAGGTTGAATTTAAGGAGAATTAGCCTGAGAAGGGCATTAAAAAGAGAGAGAGGAAAAAAGATCAAAATTCATCTACCCAGACTTTTTTTTTTCTTTTTTTTCTTTCGCCGGATGATTTTTTTTGATCTGCTTGTGAATTTGCATCTTTCGTTCAGGGCTGGGAGGAAAGGACGGTTTCTTAACCTCATCCCGGCTAGATGCCAACTTTCACCACATCGGTTACCGATTCCGCTTCCCGTCTTTGGGCGCCGGGCCAGATAAAGTTCCCGTGACATTCAGGAAATCAAAGGATGCCCTTTTCTTTGGCTGCGGGAGACGCTGAAAATCTTCAATGAACAGAGATACTTTTTTAAAAAGGTAAGGGGAGAAAACACGCACATGCACACACACACGCACACACACACACAGAGCAGTGTTCCAATATCTCAGGGGCTGCCCCAAAGAAGAGGGAGTCAAGCTATTCTCCAAAGCCCCTGAAGGCAGGACAAGAAGCAACGGATGGAAATTAATCAAGGAGAGAGAAGCAACCTGGAACTAAGGAGAAATTTCCTGACAGTGAGAACAATTAACCAGTGGAACTACCTGCCTCCAGAAGCGGTGAATGCTCCAACACTGGAAGTTTTTAAGAAGAGACTGGATAGCCATTTGTCTGAGCAGGGGGGTTGGACTAGATGACCTCCAAGATCCTTTCCAACTTTATTATTATTACGATCATAATTCAGCCTCAAATTGATGTTGCTACACGAGTGAATTTTGCCCCATTTTATGACTTTTCTTGCCACCGTCGTTAAGCGAATCGCTGCCGTTGTGAAGCTAGGCACACGGTCGTTAAGTGAATCTGGCTTCCCCCATTGGCTTTGCTGGGTCAGAAGGGTTGCAAAAGGGGGATCGCGTGACTCCGGGGATGCTGCGACCGTCATAACTACGAGTCAGTTGCCAAGGGTCTGAATTCGGATCACCGTTCTGCGAACGGTCAATAAGTGTGAATAACGGTCCTAAGTGACTTTTTTTTCCTGGCGCCGTCGTAACTTGGAACCGTTGTAAGCCGAGGTCTGTTTGTACAGGAAGTCCTTGACTTACAACAGTTCATTTAGTGGCCGTTTCAAAGTGACAACAACACTGAGAAAAGTGAGTTTAGGACCGTTTTTCACACTGACGCCCGTTGCTGCGTCCCCAGGGTCACGTGATCCGAACTCAGAGCTCAGTCTTCAGTCCCTTTTTTTCAGTATGTCGTATCTTTGAACGGCCGCTAAACAAACTGTTGGAAGATACCGGAGTGGGTTTTTTTGTGGCTTTTCTGGAAGGAAGCTAGCAGTAAATTCAAGAACTATAAAAACAAGCATTCGTTAAGATTCTAGTCCTCGGGAGGAAAAACCGCAATTATTTCTCCAAGCAGGCTGTTGCAGATTGAAAAGGTTTCTTCTTTTGATGGTACAAAGCGCTGTTTACAAATCAGGCCACTTTAAGACTTGTGGACTTCAACTCCCAGAATTCCCCAGCCAGCCATGGCTGGCTGGGGAATTCTGGGAGTTGAAGTCCACAAGTCTTAACGTGGCCAAAGTTGGACACGCTTAGTTTAGATAGTATTTTTGTGTCATTCCGCCAAAGTAGGTCTTTTCTCCTCCCCCCCCCAAAACTAGTGTCTACAAAATGCCTATTTTTGGTCGTAAGTCACTTCTGGAATGTTGAACAGTCAGTCGTAAGCTGAGGACTACTGTTCTTTGATCCGTAGCGCCGAAGGAAGGGCTTAAATGGCACCGCGAGGGCCGAGATTCGGGGAAAAAAAGGTAAGGAACATGATTAAAAAAAAAACCCAACAGAAAAGGCCTACCCATCCAGAAAAAAAAGTCATTTATTTTTCCCCCTTGCTCTACTCGGAAAGGGATTCGGGGCAAGAGGGAGGAAGGGCCGAGCTAATTAAGGCAGGATGCCAAGCAAAACCGTCCCCGGGCACCGGGCCCTTGCCAGCGCGATTGGCATTCCGCGAGCATGGAAGAACGGTTGTTTCATGGAAATTGAGGTCAGGGAGAAGAAAGTCGTTGGAGTACTTTATCGCTGGTGCATCCAAGCCTCGCTTGCTTTCCTGTCATTGCCGCCTCGGCTTGGATGTCTTCTTCGCCATGAATGGAATTGGGAAGGGGGAGAAAGTGCCCCGGGCTCGTCGCTCAGGCTTGGCTTCCCTCTCCCCACCCCGAAGAAAAAAGGGCCAAATCTGACCCCTCCCTGTCCCAGCCTTTCTGCATTTTCTCCTTGTTCTGAGATATAATAATAATAATAATAATAATAATAATAATAATAATAATAATAATAATAATAATAATAATAATAATAATAATAATAATAATAAGAAGAAGAAGAAGAAGAAGAAGAAGAAGAAGAAGAAGAAGTCGTTAATTGCAAAAGGCGGCCTTACTAGGAACTGCTTCCATCCTGCGACGATATCTGTAACACCATCAAACATCCACATCTGCCTATCCCAGGTCCTTGGGAAGGACTCGATAGGTAGACAAAATGCCAAAATGCCAAATGGCTGACTGTGCGATGATCCATAATAATAATAATAATAATAATAATAATAATAATAATAATAATAATAATAATAATAATAATAATAATAATAATAATAATAATAATAAGAAGAAGAAGAAGAAGAAGAAGAAGAAGAAGAAGAAGAAGAAGAAGAACAACAACAACAACAACAACAACAACAACAACAACTGCTCTGGGACTTCAGAATTCAAACAGACAAGCACCTGTAACATAACACCCCAGACTTAACAATTGTCAATAAGTAAGACAAAAAAGTCTGGAGAGTGGACGTGGCAGTGCCTGGAGACAGCAGAAGAGACGAGAAAGAACTGGAGAAGATCACAAAATACAAAGATCTACAAATAGAAATAGAAAGACTGTGGCAAAGGCAAGCAAGGGTAGCACCAATAGTTATAGGCGCCTGGGGTGCAATCCCAAAACAACTGGAGCACCACTTGAACACCATCATCGGCATTGACAAATTCGCCATTAGTCAATTGCAAAAGGCGGCCTTACTAGGAACGGCTTCCATCCTGCGACAAGATCTGTAATACCATCAAACATCCACATCTGCCTATCCCAGGTCCTTGGGAAGGACTCGATAGGTAGACAAAAATGCCAGATCCAGCCTGAACATATGGCTGACTGTGCGATGATCAATAATAATAATAATAATAATAATAATAATAACAACAACAACAACAACAACAACAAAGTTGGAAGGGACCTTGGAGGTCATCTAATCCAACCCCCTGCTCAGGCAGGAAACCCTATACCATTTCGGACAAAGGGCTGTCTGGTCTCTTCTTGAAAACTTCCAGTGTTGGAGCATTCACCGCTTCTGGAGGCAGGTAGTTCCACTGGTTAATTGTTCTCGTTTCTCCTTAGTTCTTGGTTGCTTCTCTCCTCGGTGAGTTTCCATCCGTTGCTTCTCGTCCTGTCTTCAGACGCTTTGGAGAATAGCTTGACTCCCTCTTCTTTGGGGCAGCCCCTGAGATACTGGAACGCTGCTATCCTCTCCCCCCTCACCCTTCTCTTCATTAAACTAGAACATCCCCAGTTCCAGCAGCCGTTCCTTGTATGTTTTAGCCTCCAGTCCCCTGATCATCTTTGTTGCTCTTCTCTGCACTCTTTCCAGAGTCCCAATGTCTTTTTTATTGTATGGTGACCAAAACTGGATGCAGGATTCCAAGGCTGAAACGATACGGCACTTCCTGCTTGAGCAGGGGGTCAGTCTAGAAGCCCTCCAAGGTCCCTTCCAATTCTATCATTCTGTTACTCTGTTCTCTGGCTTCCCCGTTGACTTTGCTTGTCCGAAGGTCGCGAAAGGGGATCGCGTGACCCTGGGGGGACATTGCGACCGTCATAAATATGAGCTAGTTGATCACGTGACCGTGAGGGATGCTGCAA
>NW_015394187.1:0-2691 GCF_001527695.2 Protobothrops mucrosquamatus
ATGCTTAGAAGTGCTTCAGAAACTGACCGATACAGCACATGGTGCTTCTGTTCCACAGCTACAGGTCAAAATGTTCGTAGACAATAAAGTGTTCCTGTATTCTTCCTGTGTCCTGATTTTTGACAACAATGATATTGAACCAGTAGGCAGATTCTGCCTTGAGGATAATGCATCGACGGTAAACAGCACTCAAGAAATATACTGCAGACTGGAACTTATAGTAGGATAGCAATGGAAGCCTTGGAAAAGATATTCAGAGGCCATGATGTGTCTAGAGCAGAGGTTTTCAAACTTGGCCCTTTTATGACTTGTGGACTTCAACTCCCAGAATTCCTCAGCCAGGCATGCTTGGTCCAAATCCTTAGAACATAGAATAACAGAGTTGGAAGGGACCTTGGGGGTCTTCTAGTCCAACCCCCTGCTCAAATAGGAGACCCTTGAAGTCTTGTGATCCTCATCACAAAAATGAGCTTCGGAATCCTAATTTAGCTTCTGAATTGTTCATGCCTGCAGTAGCTTTGGGCTGAAAATGCTCCTTCCAAGACACCCATGTCATCACAATTTTTTTTATTATTATTATCTGGATGTTTTATGACGAATAAGATTGTCTCTTCCTTTCCTCTCTTTCTGTTGCATTTCTTATGCTGATTTTACTTAGTGCCTTCAGCTGACATAAATACCTCCCCCCAAAAATGTGGGGACTTGATGACCTAAAATCAATTTAAAAGCAAAAAAAATTCTCGATGTGAAAAATTTATGGCCAGGGATGGACTATTTCAAACCAAGAAGCATCAAAGTGCAGAATATCAATTGGTTTTCTGGTTTTCTTTTTTTTTTTCCCTCCTTTCTTCATCCCGCAGATTATGGAGATGTCAAAATAGTAAATTTCTAAAGATCTGCTTGAATCTCATGACATAAACGTACAGGAACCCTGCAAAGTAGAGCTGCATTTAAGCCGTTGCACTGATTTTGATTGGGGACGGATGAAAATTGGTGAGCGTTGAAACATATTGGCCTGTTATTTAGCAGGAAATGGCCTGGAGGGGGCTTCACACACACACACACACACACACACACACACACACACACAGAGAGAGAGAGAGAGAGAGAGAGAGAGAGAGAGAGAGACACACACACACACACACACACACAAAGGGGGCTTCACACACACACACAAAGAGAAAGAGAGAGAGAGAGACAGACAGACAGACACACACACACACGCAAAGGGGGCTTCACACACACACACAAAGAGAGAGAGACAGACACACACACACACACACGCAAAGGGGGCTTCACACACAAAGAGAGAGACAGACAGACAGACAGACACACACACACATGCAAAGGGGGTTTCACACACACACACAAAGAGAGAGACAGACAGACACACACACACGCAAAGGGGGCTTCACACACACACACAAAGAGAGAGAGAGAGAGAGACACAGACACAGACACACACACACACAAAGCTGCTCCTTAAAATTGGCCACACATCCCTAATGCAGTTGGTATTTTCCCCAAGTGATTGGGATGCCAGGTTGCTTGTGCGGTTGCTGCTTCGGATGGTTGCCTGGCACCTGCTGAGGTTAGATTAACGTGCCACTGAATTGTGACAAATTGTTGTGGCAGGGTCTGTGAGATCTTTGAGGGGTAGGGGGTAGACTCCAGCCCTGATGATAGGCTCCTAGAAGAATAAAGCAATCAAGTGTGGGTAAGAACGGTGGGGGAAGGTTGATAGAAGTGTGGGTATGGGACACGACCGGCGTCTCTTAAGATAATGACAGGTGGCAGGATGTGATAAAGCATCTCCCCCTGCTTCAAGCAAGGAGAAACAGAGAGAATTTTTTCTCCATCCTAACTCTTCAGGTGATGCTCAAGTTAGAACAAAAGTCGGTCTCGCGAATGATGGAAAATATAAGCGTCCCGGGATGATAATAATATAATAATAATAATAAAGTTGGAAGGGACCTTGGAGGTCATCCAGTCCAACCCCCTGCTCAGGCAGGAAACCCTATACCATTTCGGACAAATGGCTGTCCAGTTTCTTCTTAAAAACTTCCAGTGTTGGCACATTCACCACTTCTGGAGGCAGGTTGTTCCACTGGTTAATTGTTCTAATTGTCAGGAAGTTTCTCCTTAGTTCTAGGTCGCTTCTCTCCTTGAAAAGTTTCCATCCGTTGCTTCTTGTCCTGCCTTCAGGTGCTTTGGAGAATAGCTTGACTCCCTCTTCTTTGGGGTAGCCCCTGAGATATTGGAAGGTTGCTATCATGTCCCCCCTCGTCCTTCTCTTCGTTAAACTAGACATGCCCAATTCCAGCAACCGTTCTTGATATGTTTTAGCCTCCGGACCTCTAATCATCTTTGTTGCTCTTCTCTGTACTCTTTCTAGAGTCTCAACATCTTGGGGCAGGATCCAATCTGTCACCAGGACGGAAAGTTTATTTTTCCAAGAAAACAATTAATGACTTGATAGCCAGTCACCAATAACACATTCAACAGCAAAAAGATGCACACAAGCAAGAACCGTATAAATACAATGCGTAGACAGAGCAACCCAAGGCACATATTCTGGGGGGAGAGAGACAGAGACAGAGAGAAACAGAGAGACAGAGACAGAGATACACACAGAGAGAGAGAGAGAGAGAGAGAGAGAGAGAGAGAGAGAGAGAGAGAGAGAGAGAGAGA
>NW_015394187.1:4839-7406 GCF_001527695.2 Protobothrops mucrosquamatus
ATGGTTGTCTAATCTTTTTCTTAAAAACCTCCAGTGATGGGAGCACCCACAACTTCTGCAGGAAAGTTGTCCCGCTGATTAATTGTTCTCACTGTCAGGAAATTTCTCTTTAATTCTAGACTGGATCTCTTCGTGTCCTGCCCTCAGGTGCTTTGGAAAATAGACTGACCCCCCCTTCTCTGTGGGGTCCCCAACCCCCGGTCTGTGGACCGGCACCGGGCCACGCCAGCAACCGGTCCGCACACACAAGCAAAACCCCATCCGTGGGATGCAGGCAGCACACAAAACCACACGCCCTCTGGTCTGTGGAAAAACCTCTCTCCACGGAACCAGTCCCTGGTGCCCCAAAGGTTGGGGACCTCTGTAATCCAGAGTATGTATCTAAGCAGTATTTTGTTCTTTTAATATTGTCCTTTTTATCACGCTGTAAGCCGCCCAGAGTCGCTCAATAGGGAGATGGGCCGCATCTCAGCTTAATAAGTAGATAATAAATAAAATATAACAAGCAAAAAGAAGGAAGAGACATCGCCAAGCAACTTCTCCCCTTCCTCTCATCAAATCCAACCAATTTTAACAACTTATCGCTTCGTCTTAAAGGGTAACAAACAAACTCTTCAGCTTGAATCACATCATTTGTCTATAGACAAATCCTTAAAACCGCACAACGAACACCTGTTGTTACTAAGGAAACTAAACTGGCGCAGATTCCTCTTTTTTATCAGTCTTGGACATTTTTAGGGTCCACCGATAATCATATCCCAATGGGGTTTTTTGTTCTTGTTGTTGTTTATTTATCTACAGTCCATGGAAAGTTAATCAAGGAGAGATTCAATCTGGAACTAAGGAGACATTTCCCCTGACAGGGACAACAATTAACCAGTGGAACAGCTTGCCTCCAGAAGTTGTGGGTGCTCCAACACTGGAGGTTTTTTTTAAAGAAGAGACCGAACAACCATTTGTCTGAAATGGTATAAGGTTTCCTGCTTTAGCAGAGGCTGGACTAGAAGACCTCCAAGGTCCCTTCCAACTTTGTTATTCCGTTCTATGTTGCCCATATCACGGTTGGAGCAACTCTAGGCAGTTTACAAGATGATAAAAAGGTTTGGGGGAAGAAAAAAACAAAGATTATACAGAATGATGAAAACAAAGAGGATTGAATAAGAAAATAATAATAATAATAATAATAATAATAATAATAATAATAATAATAATAATAATAATAATAATAATAATAATAATAATAATAATAATAATAAAGTTGGAAGGGACCTTGGAGGTCATCTAGTCCAACCCCCTGCTCAGGCAGGAAACCCTATACCATTTCAGACAAATGGCTGTCCAGTCTCTTCTTCAAAACCTTCCAGTGTTGGAGCATTCGCGGCTTCTGGAGGCAGGTTGTTCCACTGGTTAATTGTCCTAACTGTCAGGAAGTTTCTCCTTAGTTCTAGGTTGCTTCTCTCCTGGATTAGTTTCCACCCGTTGCTTCTTGTCCTGCCTTCAGGCGCTTTGGAAAATAGCTTGACTCCCTCTTCTTTGGGGCAGCCCCTGAGATATTGGAAGACTGCTATCATGTCCCCCCTGGTCCTTCTCTTCATTAGACTAGACATACCCAATTCCAGCAACCGTTCCTTATATGCTTTAGCCTCCAGTCCCCTGATCTTTGTTGCTCTTCTCTGTACTCTTTCTAGAGTCTCAGCATCTTTTTTACATAAGTGGTTGGACCATGCCGGTTCCTCAACGGCCAAAGGAATCTCCCATTGTATATCTCTCCCTTAATAGATTCTCTCCAGCCTTGTTTCTGAATTCGCCTGGCTCAGGGGCTGAAGACGCAGAATTTTATTTGATTTTCTTCCATTCCTATGACCTATTTCTTCACAGCGCTAAAGCCCTCCTCCCTCCCTCCCACCTCCCCTCCATCAGCTCTACACCATTCTGCATTACCAGCATCTTTTTCATGCAGCTTCTGATTTAGAATACAGCTTCTTCTCCTGAATTAAACACACACACACACACACACACACACACACACACATTTTGTTCATTCCTGGTGAACGGATGCATTTGCATCCGTTTGATCTATATAGGTGTGTGTGTGTGTGTAGATCTCTGCCTTCTCCTGCCCTTCGCTGCGGGGAGAGTGTAGGTACGTTTCTCTCAGGTCATATTCCTAGTCCTCGGATTACGACGGCAGTTGAGCTCACACCCTTCCATTGCTAAGCAAGGGAGTTGAGTGAATTTCGCCCCCGTTTTAGGACCTTTCCTCCTGACACACGGGTGAAGTGAAATCACTGCGGTTGTGAAGCTCGGGGGAACATGGTTAGGTGAATCTGGCTTCCCCCATTAACTTGGCTTGTCAGAAAGTGGCAAAAGCGGATCACATGACTCCGGGATACCGCAACCATCCTGGTTGGAAGCTGATCAAGGAAGGGAGGGAGGGAGGGAGGGAAGGGGGAAGGAAGGAAGGAAGGAAGGAAGAAACAAGGGAGGGAGGGAAGGGAAGGAAAAGAAGGAAGAAAGAAAGGAAGGAAGGAAGAAGGGAGGGAGGGAAGGAAGGAAGGAAGGAAGGA
>NW_015394187.1:13165-14633 GCF_001527695.2 Protobothrops mucrosquamatus
GGATTGTACTCTGGAGTCCCAAGAAGGACCGGCTACGTATCAGAGGATGTGGAGCAATTCAACACCCATATGAGCAGAGATTAACACTAGACCGACAATCAAGGAAACAAACCATCTTTCTTTCTTAAGCCTTGACTTGGAGCCTCAGCAAGAGAGAAAATAACCTTTATCAAACATTATTTCACAGGTGGCCTTTATAGAGCTGCGCTCCCAATAACAATGGCCCCCATTCCCCAATTATTTATGTTTGTCTTCCAATTATCTGCACCTCCATTGTCTGGAATCCTTCAATGGGTTTCAGGCAGAAGATTGCACTTCTGAAGATTAGAAATACCGTAGTCTGTTTTGTTGAGAAGAATATTAACCATAATTGCATCCTTTCGCTTGGCAGGATGGTAGGAAATATTTTATCGAAAAGGTCATCCGGGGATTCTGAACTTTTAACATTTTGTAATGCAATTTATTAAAGTGACAGCCGGTGGTAAATTTTTTAGCAACTTGGGCAAGTTCATTTTCTTTATTTGTGTGTTTGATATAACATCATTGCCAGCAGAGTAGAAGTGGTATTGTTATATTAATCATTGTGTTCCGAACATATATTTTTCTTTTCTGAGAAGGAATTTACTTTTAATGGAAGCTGGGTCACAGGAGAGTAATTACGCTAGACAGAACGGATGATATGGCATTATTTAAAATACAATTTCAGGTCAGCCTCTTTTCCTTATCTAATTTATCAACAGTTTTGGGCTAGCAGTTTCAATAATTGTATTAGCATAATACCCAGGTATGTAATTGCTTTCCAGTTTCCTTCATTCTAATCTCATTGTCAGCCTGTTAAGTTGGTGCAAAGTTCATATTTGTGGCTGCTTGAAGATGGGAATATATATATATAGATATATGTCATATTTTAGGAGCCGATGAATTATTTCCGTACTTCTTGAAAACTGTGCATTAGAAGTCCTTAGAAATCTAGTCAAGCAGAAGGGAGCCATTCTTAGGTAAAAACTTTCCTAATCTTTTCAGTTTGCTGTGGATACAACTATTTAAGAGAAAGGCCTCAAGCATGTAAATTCACGTGTAACGTGCTTGGTTTTTTCCCCTACTTTTTGGCCAGCAAGAATGGATGTGAAAGACTTTTCATCAGCACCCCATGGTGAACACCAGGTGGTCCTTGACTTACAACAGTTCATTTAGTTACAAGGACCTATATACTATAGGACTATCCTGATGTATGCTAGTGAGACCTGGACAGTGTACAGGAGGCACGTTAGGCAACTGAATTACTTCCACATGACTTGCCTTCGCAGAATTCTGAGGATCCGGTGGCAGGATAAGATACCAGATACAGATGTCCTCTCCAGAGCAGGCCTACCATCAGTTTACACTCTGTTGATGAAAGCCCAGATGCGCTGGGCAGGCCACGTTGTAAGGATGCCAGACCATCGCATCCCTAAACAGCTCTTCTATG